>NC_041027.1:466316-556316 GCF_900634625.1 Parambassis ranga
AGCACACATGTGTATCACCCCAAGACGCACAAAAAGTCTCTTGGACCCCCCCTCCAAACCCAACAGGAAGTCCACCATTTTGATTTTTTTTGTAATTTGTACCGTTTTCTGACCCTGCTATAAAACCTTTCATGCCTCGCATACTTCATGCAATTGAGCTGAAATTCACTGTGTCCACTCAGGACACCATAGGGAATAGACGCATTCCAAAACTCTCAAATGTATTACCGTGTGGTGGGGGGAGTGGCCTCAAAGTTGACCATTCGCCATTACAAAGGAACTCCCTGTATTTTTTGCCCTAACGCGTAGCCCCGCTGGCCAGTTTGACACAGGATCATGAGAATTAGCACACATGTGTATCACCCCAAGACGCACAAAAAAGTCTCTTGGACCCCGCCTCCAAACCCAACAGGAAGTCCGCCATTTTGACTTTTGTGGCAATTGTTTGCCTATTTTTGACCCTGCTTCAAAACTTTTCACGCCTCACATACTTCATGCAATTGAGCTGAAATTCACTGTGTCTACTCAGGACACCATAGGGAATAGAGCATTCCAAAACTCTTTCAAAAGTATTACCGTGGGCGGGGGAGTGGCCTCAAAGTTGACCGTTCGCCATTACAAGGAACTCGCTGTGTTTTATGCGTACTACCCATATACTTTATGCAATGTGGACAAAATCTTACAGTACTGCTATGGACCCGAGTCTGAACAGATATATATGCTAATAGGATGATACGGTCATAGCGCCACCTACTGGTAGCAGGAAGTTTGGTTGTAAACATGTGTTCGTTGTATCTCTGTGGAAATAAGAGGAGAGCATAGGACAGGAGAGTATAGGAGACAAGAGCATAGGAGAGAAGACTGCGATGACCCCGCGGATCGCAAGGTGCGCGAGGGCCCGCAATGCTGCTTGCAGCTTTAATTTTAGGGCCCGAGCACCGAATGGTGCAAGAGCCCTATTGAAACCCTTAGGATTATTATTAGGGCCCGAGCACCGAATGGTGCAAGAGCCCTATTGAAACCCTTAGGATTATTAGTTTTTTTTTTTTTTTTTTTTTTTTTTTTTTTTTTTTTTTTTTTCCCCCTCCGAGATCGCATTTTTGGAGGCTTTAACATGCCCAAAACTCACCAAACTTGGTAGAAAAATTCATTCGCCCGAAAAATTTTGAAATTTGCTGACTTTTGAAATGCACATATAAAAATGGCTCTATAGCGCCCCCAACGCGTAGCCCCTCTGGCCGGTTTGACACAGGATTATGAAAATTGGCACACATATGTATCACCTCAAGACGCACAAAAAAGTCTCTTGGACCCCCCCTCCAAACCCAACAGGAAGTCCGCCATTTGAAGGTTTGTGGCCATTTTTGGCGATGTGTGACCCTGCTGCCAAACTTTTCACGCCTCGCATACTTCAACGGATTGAGCTGAAATTCGCCGTGTCCACTTAGGACACCATAGGGAATAGACGCATTCCAAAACTCTTACAAAAGTCTGACGGTGTGGCCGGGGCGTGGCCTCAAAGTTTGACCATTTCTGAGGACACAGAAAGTCTCTATAACTTCTTCGTTTTCTTGTCCGATCTGTACGAAATGTCACATGTATGATCAGAGTCTGACCCTAACACATCTATACAACAATATTGAGGCTTTGACAGAGCGCCACCTACTGGCTACACAAAATGTTGTGTTTTCATAGGTTTTTCTGCCTGCCCCCTGGCCTGTTTTGAGTAGGGTCATGAAAATTGGTACACATGTGTATCACCCCAAGATGCACAAAAAAGTCTCTTGGACCCCCCCTCCAAACCCAACAGGAAGTCCGCCATTTTGAAATTTCTGTTAATTTTTGGCGATTTGTGACCCTCCTACAAAACTTTTCACGCCTCGCATACTTCATCCAAATGACCTAAAACTCACTGTGTCCACTCAGGACACCATAGGGAATAGACGCATTCCAAAACTCTTACAAAAGTCTGACGGTGTGGCGGGGGCGTGGCCTCAAAGTTGACCATTCGCCATTACAAAGGAACTCACTGTATTTATTGCCCTAACGCGTAGCCCCGCTGGCCAGTTTGACACAGGATCATGAGAATTAGCACACATGTGTATCACCCCAAGACGCACAAAAAAGTCTCTTGGACCCCCCCTCCAAACCCAACAGGAAGTCCACCATTTTGATTTTTTTTTGTAATTTTTACCGTTTTCTGACCCTGCTATAAAACTTTTCATGCCTCGCATACTTCATGCAATTGAGCTGAAATTCACTGTGTCCACTCGGGACACCATAGGGAATAGACGCATTCCAAAACTCTTTCAAAAGTATTACCGTGTGGTGGGGGAGTGGCCTCAAAGTTGACCGTTCGCCATTACAAAGGAACTCGCTGTGTTTTATGCAGTACTACCCATATACTTTATGCAACGTTGACAAAATCTTACAGTACTGCCATGGAGCCGAGTCTAAACAGATATATATGCTAATAGGATGATACGGTCATAGCGCCACCTACTGGTAGCAGGAAAGTTTGGTTGTAAACATGTGTTTGTTGTATATCTGTGGAAATGAGAGGAGGAGAGCATAGCACAGGAGAGTATAGGAGACAAGAGCATAAGAGAGAAGACTGCGATGACCCCGCGGATCGCAAGGTGCGCGAGGGCCCGCAATGCTGCTTGCAGCTTTAATTTTTTTTTTTTTTTTTTTTTTTTTTTTTTTTTTTTTTTTTTTTTCCCCCTCCGAGATCGCATTTTTGGAGGCCTTAACATGCCCAAAAACTCACCAAACTTGGTAGAAAAATTCATTCGCCCGAAAAATTTTGAAATTTGCTGACTTTTGAAATGCACATATAAAAATGGCTCTATAGCGCCCCCAACGCGTAGCCCCTCTGGCCGGTTTGACACAGGATTATGAAAATTGGCACACATATGTATCACCTCAAGACGCACAAAAAAGTCTCTTGGACCCCCCCTCCAAACCCAACAGGAAGTCCGCCATTTGAAGGTTTGTGGCCATTTTTGGCGATGTGTGACCCTGCTGCCAAACTTTTCACGCCTCGCATACTTTATCGGATTGAGCTTAAATTCGCCGTGTCCACTCAGGACACCATAGGGAATAGACGCATTCCAAAACTCTTACAAAAGTCTGACGGTGTGGCCGGGGCGTGGCCTCAAAGTTTGACCATTTCTGAGGACACAGAAAGTCTCTATAACTTCTTCGTTTTTCTGTCCGATCTGTACGAAATGTCACATGTATGATCAGAGTCTGACCCTAAACACATCTATACAACAATATTGAGGCTTTGACAGAGCGCCACCTACTGGCTACACAAAATGTTGTGTTTTCATAGGTTTTTCTGCCTGCCCCCCTGGCCTGTTTTGAGTAGGGTCATGAAAATTGGCACACATGTGTATCACCCCAAGATGCACAAAAAAGTCTCTTGGACCCCCCCTCCAAACCCAACAGGAAGTCCGCCATTTTGAAATTTCTGTTAATTTTTGGCGATTTGTGACCCTGCTGCAAAACTTTTCACGCCTCGCATACTTCATCCAATCAAGCTGAAAATCACTGTGTCCACTCAGGACCCATAGGGAATAGACGCATTCCAAAACTCTTACAAAAGTATTACGGTGTGGTGGGGGCGTGGCCTCAAAGTTGACCATTCGCCATTACAAAGGAACTCCCTGTATTTTTGCCCTAACGCGTAGCCCCGCTGGCCAGTTTGACACAGGATCATGAAAATTAGCACACATGTGTATAACCCCAAGACGCACAAAAAAGTCTCTTGGACCCCCCCTCCAAACCCAACAGGAAGTCCGCCATTTTGACTTATGTGGCCATTTTTTACCTATTTGTGACCCTGCTACAATACTTTTCACGCCTCACATACTTCATCCAATTCAGCTGAAATTCACTGTGTCCACTCAGGACACCATAGGGAATAGACACATTCCAAAATTCTTTCAAAAGTATTACAGTGTGGTGGGGGCGTGGCCTCAAAGTTGACCAGTCACCATTACACAGGAACTCGCTGTGTTTTATGCAGTAGTACCCATATACTTCATGCAATGTGGACAAAATCTTACACTACTGCTATGGACCCGAGTCTGAACAGACATATATGCTAATAGGATGATACGGTCAGAGCGCCACCTACTGGTAGCAGGAAAGTTTGGTTGTAAACATGTGCTTGTTGTATATCTGTGGAAATGAGAGGAGGAGAGCATAGCACAGGACAGTATAGGAGATGAGAGCATAGGAGAGAAGACTGCGATGACCCCGCGGATCGCAAGATGCGCGAGGGCCCGCAATGCTGCTTGCAGCTTTAATTAGGGCCCGAGCACCGAATGGTGCAAGAGCCCTATTGAAACCCTTAGGATTATTATTTTTAGGGCCCGAGCACCGAATGGTGCAAGAGCCCTATTGAAACCCTTAGGATTATTATTTTTTTTTTTTTTTTTTTTTTTTTTTTTTTCCCCCTCCGAGATCGCATTTTTGGAGGCCTTAACATGCCCAAAAACTCACCAAACTTGGTAGAAAAATTCATTCGCCCGAAAAATTTTGAAATTTGCTGACTTTTGAAATGCACATATAAAAATGGCTCTATAGCGCCCCCAACGCGTAGCCCCTCTGGCCGGTTTGACACAGGATTATGAAAATTGGCACACATATGTATCACCTCAAGACGCACAAAAAAGTCTCTTGGACCCCCCCTCCAAACCCAACAGGAAGTCCGCCATTTGAAGGTTTGTGGCCATTTTTGGCGATGTGTGACCCTGCTGCCAAACTTTTCACGCCTCGCATACTTCAACGGATTGAGCTGAAATTCGCCGTGTCCACTCAGGACACCATAGGGAATAGACGCATTCCAAAACTCTTACAAAAGTCTGACGGTGTGGCCGGGGCGTGGCCTCAAAGTTTGACCATTTCTGAGGACACAGAAAGTCTCTATAACTTCTTCGTTTTCTGTCCGATCTGTACGAAATGTCACATGTATGATCAGAGTCTGACCCTAAACACATCTATACAACAATATTGAGGCTTTGACAGAGCGCCACCTACTGGCTACACAAAATGTTGTGTTTTCATAGGTTTTTCTGCCTGCCCCCCTGGCCTGTTTTGAGTAGGGTCATGAAAATTGGTACACATGTGTATCACCCCAAGATGCACAAAAAAGTCTCTTGGACCCCCCCTCCAAACCCAACAGGAAGTCCGCAATTTTGAAATTTCTGTTAATTTTTGGCGATTTGTGACCCTCCTACAAAACTTTTCACGCCTCGCATACTTCATCCAAATGAGCTAAAACTCACTGTGTCCACTCAGGACACCATAGGGAATAGACGCATTCAAAAACTCTTACAAAAGTCTGACGGTGTGGCGGGGGCGTGGCCTCAAAGTTGACCATTCGCCATTACAAAGGAACTCACTGTATTTATTGCCCTAATGCGTAGCCCCGCTGGCCAGTTTGACACAGGATCATGAGAATTAGCACACATGTGTATCACCCCAAGACGCACAAAAAAGTCTCTTGGACCCCCCCTCCAAACCCAACAGGAAGTCCACCATTTTGACTTTTGTGGCCATTTTTTGCCTATTTGTGACCCTGCTTCAAACTTTTCACGCCTCACATACTTCATGCAATTGAGCTGAAATTCACTGTGTCCACTCAGGACACCACAGGGAATAGACGCATTCCAAAACTCTTACAAAAGTCTTACGGTGTGGTGGGGGTGTGGCCTCAAAGTTGACCATTCGCCATTACAAAGGAACTCCCTGTATTTTTTGCCCTAATGTGTAGCCCCGCTGGCCAGTTTGACACAGGTTCATGAAAATTAGCACACATGTGTATCACCCCAAGACGCACAAAAAATTCTCTTGGACCCCGCCTCCAAACCCAACAGGAAGTCCGCCAATTTGACTTTTGTGGCAATTGTTTGCCTATTTTTGACCCTGCTTCAAAACTTTTCACGCCTCACATACTTCATGCAATTGAGCTGAAATTCACTGTGTCTACTCAGGACACCATAGGGAATAGATGCATTCCAAAACTCTTTCAAAAGTATTACCGTGTGGCGGGGGAGTGGCCTCAAAGTTGACCGTTCGCCATTACAAAGGAACTCGCTGTGTTTTATGCAGTACTACCCATATACTTTATGCAATGTGGACAAAATCTTACAGTACTGCTATGGACCCGAGTCTGAACAGATATATATGCTAATAGGATGATACGGTCATAGCGCCACCTACTGGTAGCAGGAAAGTTTGGTTGTAAACATGTGTTCGTTGTATCTCTGTGGAAATAAGAGGAGAGCATAGGACAGGAGAGTATAGGAGACAAGAGCATAGGAGAGAAGACTGCGATGACCCCGCGGATCGCAAGGTGCGCGAGGGCCCGCAATGCTGCTTGCAGCTTTAATTTTTTTTTTTTTTTTTTTTTTTTTTTTTTTTTTTTCCCCCTCCGAGATCGCATTTTTGGAGGCCTTAACATGCCCAAAAACTCACCAAACTTGGTAGAAAAATTCATTCGCCCGAAAAATTTTGAAATTTGCTGACTTTTGAAATGCACATATAAAAATGGCTCTATAGCGCCCCCAACGCGTAGCCCCTCTGGCCGGTTTGACACAGGATTATGAAAATTGGCACACATATGTATCACCTCAAGACGCACAAAAAGTCTCTTGGACCCCCCCTCCAAACCCAACAGGAAGTCCGCCATTTGAAGGTTTGTGGCCATTTTTGGCGATGTGTGACCCTGCTGCCAAACTTTTCACGCCTCGCATACTTCAACGGATCGAGCTGAAATTTGCCGTATCCACTCAGGACACCATAGGGAATAGACGCATTCCAAAACTCTTACAAAAGTCTTACGGTGTGGCCGGGGCGTGGCCTCAAAGTTTGACCATTTCTGAGGACACAGAAAGTCTCTATAACTTCTTCGTTTTCTGTCCGATCTGTACGAAATGTCACATGTATGATCAGAGTCTGACCCTAAACACATCTATACAACAATATTGAGGCTTTGACAGAGCGCCACCTACTGGCTACACAAAATGTTGTGTTTTCATAGGTTTTTCTGCCTGCCCCCCTGGCCTGTTTTGAGTAGGGTCATGAAAATTGGTACACATGTGTATCACCCCAAGATGCACAAAAAAGTCTCTTGGACCCCCCCTCCAAACCCAACAGGAAGTCCGCAATTTTGAAATTTCTGTTAATTTTTGGCGATTTGTGACCCTCCTACAAAACTTTTCACGCCTCGCATACTTCCTCCAAATGAGCTAAAACTCACTGTGTCCACTCAGGACACCATAGGGAATAGACGCATTCAAAAACTCTTACAAAAGTCTGACGGTGTGGCGGGGGCGTGGCCTCAAACTTGACCATTCGCCATTACAAAGGAACTCACTGTATTTATTGCCCTAATGCGTAGCCCCGCTGGCCAGTTTGACACAGGATCATGAGAATTAGCACACATGTGTATCACCCCAAGACGCACAAAAAACTCTCTTGGACCCCCCCTCCAAACCCAACAGGAAGTTCACCATTTTGACTTTTGTGGCCATTTTTTGCCTATTTGTGACCCTGCTTCAAAACTTTTCACGCCTCACATACTTCATGCAATTGAGCTGAAATTCACTGTGTCCACTCAGGACACCATAGGGAATAGACGCATTCCAAAACTCTTTCAAAAGTATTACCGTGTGGCGGGGAGTGGCCTCAAAGTTGACCATTCGCCATTACAAAGGAACTCGCTGTGTTTTATGCAGTACTACCCATATACTTTATGCAATGTGGACAAAATCTTACAGTACTGCCATGGAGCCGAGTCTAAACAGATATATATGCTAATAGGATGATACGGTCATAGCGCCACCTACTGGTAGCAGGAAAGTTTGGTTGTAAACATGTGTTTGTTGTATATCTGTGGAAATGAGAGGAGGAGAGCATAGCACAGGAGAGTATAGGAGACGCGAGCATAGGAGAGAAGACTGCGATGACCCCACGGATCGCAAGGTGCGCGAGGGCCCGCAATGCTGCTTGCAGCTTTAATTTTTTTTTTTTTTTTTTTTTTTCCCCCTCCGAGATCGCATTTTTGGAGGCCTTAACATGCCCAAAAACTCACCAAACTTGGTAGAAAAATTCATTCCCCCGAAAAATTTTGAAATTTGCTGACTTTTGAAATGCACATATAAAAATGGCTCTATAGCGCCCCCAACGCGTAGCCCCTCTGGCCGGTTTGACACAGGATTATGAAAATTGGCACACATATGTATCACCTCAAGACGCACAAAAAAGTCTCTTGGACCCCCCCTCCAAACCCAACAGGAAGTCCGCCATTTGAAGGTTTGTGGCCATTTTTGGCGATGTGTGACCCTGCTGCCAAACTTTTCACGCCTCGCATACTTCAACGGATTGAGCTGAAATTCGCCGTGTCCACTCAGGACACCATAGGGAATAGACGCATTCCAAAACTCTTACAAAAGTCTGACGGTGTGGCCGGGGCGTGGCCTCAAAGTTTGACCATTTCTGAGGACACAGAAAGTCTCTATAACTTCTTCGTTTTCTGTCCGATCTGTACGAAATGTCACATGTATGATCAGAGTCTGACCCTAAACACATCTGTACAACAATATTGAGGCTTTGACAGAGCGCCTCCTACTGGCTACACAAAATGTGGTGTTTTCATAGGTTTTTCTGCCTGCCCCCCTGGCCTGTTTTGAGTAGGGTCATGAAAATTGGCACACATGTGTATCACCCCAAGATGCACAAAAAAGTCTCTTGGACCCCCCCTCCAAACCCAACAGGAAGTCCGCCATTTTGAAATTTCTGTTAATTTTTGGCGATTTGTGACCCTGCTACAAAACTTTTCACGCCTCGCATACTTCATCCAATCAAGCTGAAAATCACTGTGTCCACTCAGGACACCATAGGGAATAGACGCATTCCAAAACTCTTACAAAAGTCTTACGGTGTGGTGGGGGCGTGGCCTCAAAGTTGACCATTCGCCATTACAAAAGAACTCCCTGTATTTTTTGCCCTAACACGTAGCCCCTCTGGCCAGTTTGACACAGGATCATGAAAATTGGCACACATGTGTATCACCCCAAGACGCACAAAAAAGTCTCTTGGACCCCCCCTCCAAACCCAACAGGAAGTCCGCCATTTTGACTTTTGTGGCCATTTTTTGCCTATTTTTGACCCTGCTTCAAAACTTTTCATGCCTCACATACTTCATGCAATTGAGCTGAAATTCACTGTGTCCACTCAAGACACCATAGGGAATAGACGCATTCCAAAACTCTTTCAAAAGTATTACCGTGCGGTGGGGGCGTGCCCTCAAAATTGACCATTCGCCATTACAAAGGAACTCGCTGTGTTTTATGCAGTACTACCCATATACTTCATGCAATGTGGACAAAATCTTACACTACTGCTATGGACCCGAGTCTGAACAGATATATATGCTAATAGGATGATACGGTCATAGCGCCACCTACTGGTAGCAGGAAAGTTTGGTTGTAAACATGTGTTTGTTGTACATCTCTGCAAATGGGAGGAAAACAGAGCATAGGACAGGAGAGTATAGGAGACAAGAGCATAGGAGAGAAGACAGCAATAGCCCCGTGGATCGCAAGGTCTGCGAGGGCCCGCAATGCTGCTTGCAGCTTTAATTATTATTATTATTATACTTGATTATTCTTCCAGCTCCGGTATCGCGATTTTGACCCCCTGAACATTCTCAAAAACTCACCAAACTTGGCACAAAATTGTCCCCCGACGAAAATCGCAACTTGCCACTGTCACCATTGGCGGGCGTGTCCACATGACTCTGCAGCGCCCCCTAAAGTGTGAAAATATTCACCGCAAGTTCTACAGACTTCAGACTCGGTACACTGATGTATCGCCTTGTGACAAGAAAAAAAGCCTCTTGGACGAAAATTCCACGACGTACAGGAAGTCCGCCATTTTGAAAAAACCACGCCATGTTCCAATTTGCACTCCCCGCGGTTTTGTGCCCTCCCCCTAGGGGACTTGCTTCATTGACCTGAAAACTGGTGTGCTTGCCCTTAAGGGGTCAAGGACCAAAAGTTATCAAAACCGCAGCACTTCGTCTCACGGTCTGGCTGTGGCGCCACCATGAAGTTGACCCTTCGCCAACACACAGCAAATTGATGTTTTTGTGGTTGTATCTCCCACATACTTCATCCAATGTGGATCAAAAAAATCAGGCATGCTGAGCCTGTCATTCTGAACAGATTGATATAATTATATGCACATGTGGGCGTGGCCACATCGCTCGACAGCGCCCCCTACTTTGACATGTGGGTTCTACTTTCACCTACACACTTGGAAATTGGTACACATATGTAACACCTGTAGCCGTGAAAAAAAGTTTCTTGGAGGTATCCTCTAAAATGCACAGGAAGTCCGCCATTTAGGAAAAACCACGCCATTTTGCATGTTTATCTCCTCGGACTTTGACAAAATCCTCCTAAGGGATTTGTCCAATCAACCTGAAAACTGGTCTGGTTGCTCGTAACGAATTAGGGACCAAAAGTTATCAAAAAACCGCAGCACTTCGTCATACGGTCTGGCTGTGGCGCCACCACGAAATTGACCCTTCGCCAACGCCCAGGAAATACATGTTTTTGTGGCTGTATCTCCCACATACTTCATCCTATGTGGATGAAACTTTAACGTCATGCTAAACATCTGACTCTGCACACATTGATATGCTACAGGCACTGCGCCACCTACTGGCCGGAGGACCTGTCTTTTCTATGTGTGTGTTTTGGTGTACTCTTCTGGCATGCAGACCACAGCTCATGCCGGTACCGGGGGAAGAGAGGTCGTGGGACGATAGGGGAGGCGGCGGCTGCTGGTCCCACGGCCCGCAAGGATTGCGAGGGCCCGTCATCGCTGCTTGCAGCTTTAATTAGGGCCTGAGCGCTGAATGGTGCAAGAGCCCTATTGAAATGCAAGCGTTTATTATTATACTTGACTCTGGTTCCGGCACCGGTATCGCGATTTTGACCCCCTGAACGTGCTCAAAAACTCACCAAATTTGGCACAAAATTGTCCCCCGACGAAAATCGCAACTTGACACTGTCGCCTTTGGTGGGCGTGGCTGCATGGCTCTGCAGCGCCCCCTAAAGTGTGAAAATATTCACTGCAAGTGCTACAGACCTGAAACTCGGTACACTGATGTATCGCCTCGTCACAAGAAAAAAAGCCTCTTGGACGAAAATTCCACGATGTATACATGACAGGAAGTCCGCCATTTTGAAAAACCACGCCTTGTTCCAATTTGCACACCCCGCACTATTGCGAACTCCTCCTAGGGGAATTGCTTGATACGGCTGAAAATTGGTGCATTTGCCCTTAAGGGCGTAGGGACCAAAACTTATCAAAAACGCAGCACTTCGTCACACGGTCTGGCTGTGGCGCCACCACGAAGTTGACCCTTCGCAAATGCACAGGAAATGGATGTGTTTGTTGTTGTATCTCCCACATACTTAATCCGATGTGGATGAAAAAAATCAGGCATGCTGAGCCTGTCATTCTGAACAGATTGATATGCTAATGACCACAAACTCTCATAGCGCCACCTACTGGCGGTATGAATTGTGTTCAGGCTGATTATCCATGTTCCACACCTCGTATTTGAACGAACTCCTCCTAGGGAAATACTCTGACAGACCTGTGATTTTGTCACCTGGTTCTGAAGACATGGCTGAGCAAAAGTTATCAAAAACGCAGCTTGATATTACACCGTGTGGGCGGGGCATCGCCACAAAGGTGACCCTTCGCCACCATAGAGAAAGCTGCTGTGTTTCTAGATTTGTTCATCCTACCTGCCTCTTACTCTATCATGACATCAGCCCCTGTGCACCTTTTCATATCACCTCATCGTCACATGTGGGCATGGCCACATGGCTCAGCAGCGCCCCCTGGAATGAGATCTGCTTCCCCGTTTGACCTACAGACACGAAAATTGGTACGCATATGTAACGCCTGTAGCCGTGAAAAAAAGTCTCTTGGAGGTATCCTCTAAAACGCACAGGAAGTCCGCCATTTTGGAAAAAACACGCCATTTTTTTCTCCCCACACTTTTACGAACTCCTCCTAGTGGATTTGTCCAATCCATCTGAAACTTGATCTGGTTACTCTTAAAGCATTAGGGACCAAACGTTATCAAAAACGCAGCAGTTCGTCACACGGTCTGGCTGTGGCGCTACCACGAAGTTGACCCTTCACCAACGTACAGGAAATAGATGTATTTTTGGCTGTATCTCCCACATACTTCATCCAATGTGGATGAAACTTTACAGTCATGCTGAACATCGGACACTGCACAGATTGACATGCTGATATGCTACAGTCAATGCGCCACCTACTGGCCGGAGGACCTGTCTTTTGTATATGTGTGTTTTGCTGTACTCTTTTGCCCTGCAGACCACAGCTCGTGCCGGTACACCTGGGAGATAGGTCGTGGGATGATAGGGGAGGCGGCGGCTGCTGGTCCCACGGACCGCAAGGGCTGCGAGGGCCCGTCATCGCTGCTTGCAGCTTTAATTAGGGCCCGAGCACCGAATGGTGCAAGAGCCCTATTGAAACCCTTAGGATTATTATTTTTCTTTCCCCCCCTGAGATCGCATTTTTGGGGGCCTTAACATGCCCAAAAACTCACAAAACTTGGTAGAAAAATTCATTCGCCTGAAAAATTTTGAACTTTGCTGACTTTTGAAATGCACATAGAAAAATGGCTCTATAGCGCCCCCAACGCATAGCCCCTCTTGTCGGTTTGACACAGGATTATGAAAATTGTCACACATATGTATCACCTCAAGACGCACAAAAAAGTCTCTTGGACCCCCCCTCCAAACCCAAAAGGAAGTCCGCCATTTTGAGTTTTGTGGCCATTTTTTTGCCTATTTGTGACCCTGCTGCAAAACTTTTCACGCCCTGCATACTTCATCCAATTGAGCTGAAATTCACTGTGTCCACTCAGGACACCATAAGGAATAGACGCATTTCAACACTCTTTCAAAAGTATTACTGTGTGACGGGGGCGTGGCCTCAAAGTTGACCATTCACCATTACAAAGGAACTCACTGTATTTGTTGTCCTAACGCGTAGCCCCTCTGGCCAGTTTGACACAGCCGCATTAAAATTGGCAAACATATATATCTCCTCCAGACGCACAAAAAAGTCTCTTGGACCCCCCCTCCAAACCCAACAGGAATAGACGCATTCCAAAACTCTTTCAAAGTTGACCATTCACCAAAGGTAGGTATGAGATTTTGAAAACTCAGTAATTTTAAATATTATATTTATATTGTAAATGATAGTATAAGCATTGTTTTAGTAGTAGTAGTGTTAGATAGCAGTGTTTTTTCCCGTGTTGTTGGTCGTGTGTCTGCCACATTCGCGCTACAGTCCCTTTTCCTCATCTTCTTCTGCCGTTTTTTGGCACACTTAGTGTTTTTATAGATTTCAGTGGCAAAAGATTTGTAAATAGTGGAGGAAGAAATGTCAATGCAATCTTCAAGAGTGAGGAGAGCCCCTGGGAGATTTGTGGAAGAGGATGGACAGGAGCAGGCAGGGGGTGTGTCACCATCTCAGCCACAGTAAGTAATACCGTCTTTATACACGGGGTATATTTCCAGCTTTATAACAATAATGTTTTTCAATACATAGTGTAATTTTTCCAATTGACATTATATCATATTGCTTTATTACTGCTTGTGCACTTGAATTCAACAACATATTGCTTAATTTATTATTTTTCCTACGTTTTATTCATTACTTTTATTTTATCATTATTTTTGTGTAGAAACATAAGGGTTTCATTTGGACAAATCTTATCTAATCTAATGTAATATCTTTATATTTATAGAGATTCTTCTGATGAAGGGCCATCCTCCTGTGCCAGCAGTCATACAGAGAGGGGGTGAAATTACATCTGTGGCAGAGGCCGAAGGATTAGGGGCGCCAATGCTGCTGGCGAAGCCCTTCATAGCCGATTACCACATTGCCAAGAGGGCTAGAGACAGAGGCAGAACCTGACACCATCAACCCTCACCCAACCAGGTTCATGCCCAAGCGTAGCCCTGGTGTCCAACCACCTGTTAGAACTGGCACCCAAACACTAGGTGACTTTTTTTTTCAGTTTTTTGATGCAGAGGTCCTGAAGCTCTTGTGTGCAAACACTAAGAAAAATGCCAACAAGAAATTGGAGATGGGGAAAAGGTTTGCCTGGTTTGACATCACTCCACAGGAGCTTGGAAAATACCTTGCCATGCTGCTGTTTATGTCAGTCTGCAACCTCCCAAAAATGAGTGACTTTTGGAGGAAAAACAATTTTTTATATGTCCTTTCCTGCGTCAGTGATGTCAAGAGACAGGTTTGCAGAAATTAATTCAAACCTGCACGTGAGTGATCCAGAGAAGGATGCCATCAATGAGGAGAAAAGGGGAACAGAGGAGTATGACCCTCTTCAAAAGGTCATCCCTCTGCTTTCTATGATCAGAGACCGCTACAAGAGTCTTTACCACCCCAAGCAGCACATATCAGTGGATGAGAGGATGGTTGCCACAAAAGCGAGACTTAAAAAAAAGCAGTACATAAAAGCCCACCAAGTGAGAGCTAACAGTTTTTGTGTTGGCCGATGTAAATGGCTATACAATGGACTACAGGCTGTACACTAGAAAGAGCCAGTGTGCTTCAGGGAAGGG
Organism: Parambassis ranga; assembly: GCF_900634625.1. Taxonomy (NCBI): domain Eukaryota; kingdom Metazoa; phylum Chordata; class Actinopteri; family Ambassidae; genus Parambassis; species Parambassis ranga. The sequence goes on from NC_041027.1 coordinate 481,040, forward strand.
GCTTTCATTTGATATGATGACAGAGCTGGTAAAGAAGGACTACCTGGGGAGTGGCTACATTGTCTACTGTGACAATTTTTACACCAGTCCTCTCCTGTTCCGCCATCTAAGCCAGCACGGGTTTGGACAGATGCTGAAAACAAACTCTGTGCACAGAAGAACAATGAGATGGCCAATGACAGTTTTTCAGCACCTTTTGGACATTGCTGTAACTAACAGCTTTATTGTGCACACGGAGCTCAGCATGATGCAGCAGCACAAGCCAATGACACACCAGGCATTCCAGGAGGAGCTGTGTGCCATGCTGTTCGGTGTGCCACTGGCCCACCTCAACCCCCCACTCAAGGTCACTTTCCCGTCTCCACCAATGAACATGAAAGCACTGACAAAAGACAGAAGGCTAGCATGGGGAGGAAGCAGTGCACTCTACAAAAAAGCACACCCTGGAAGTGTGGGGAGTGCAAGGTTGGGCTCTGTCTTCAGCTGGACAGGAACTGCTTCAAAAAATTCCACAGTTGAAAAAAACACCTGTACATATGTAAATAAAACAACCTGTGGAATGGGCACTGAAAGCCCTAAACAAACAAAACTGTTTGAGTTGATGTAAAATAGTTTGAGTTTCATTTGTGTAATCTCAAAAGTCTTTTTGCTGTACATTTATAGTTTATAAAGAGACTTGATGAAAATTCAAATCCATTTTTTTGCTTTTCTTATTATTTTCATAATAATAACAAATATTTGCCAGCTTTTGAAAGTTATATTGCATTTGTCAAGAAAAATAGGTAAAATAATTTATACAAAGGACATTTTCTGACACAATCCTTTAAAAAAAGAAGAAAATACCAGGCGAACTGTTATTATTATAGTATAATTGTAGTAGTAATAGGATATATCATTGTATTATTGTTGTACTTGCATATATATTAGATTTTATATTAAATGCTCAGTATTAAATAAGAAATAATTATTTAGTAGTCACTACCGATGAATCAATAATGATAAATATACTGTATAAATAAATAATAATAAATAAATTATTACATTGTGAAATTCTTGGACTGATTGTTTTTGTTCAACTATAACTATATAACTATATATATATATATATACACACACACCTATATGGAAATCATGTTTTACTCATTTCTGAGGGAAACGGCTGATTCAGTCACGTGACTAATCATGTGACTCGAAAAAGTTCTGATGTCACTTGACAAGATGGCGGCTCCCTTCGTTGCAACGCTGTATCAATAAGTTATTTGGAGATTTGTGGATATAATATATATTTCCGGTGTATCGTTGGCGGGGCGTTCCTGTCTTCGTCGAAAATATGAAGTCCTTCTGTGGAAGAGCTAACCCGACCACTGGAGCTTTGGAGTGGGTGGAAGAAAGCGAGGAGTATGACTATCACCAGGAGATAGCCAGGTAGCAGCGAGCTAGCATCTCAGCGTGGGGACCAGCTGCACATAGTTCATAGCGCTTATAAAAATCAAGTGTAACATTAATATAACAAAGTAGTCATCCGTGTCCTTTGATGATGTGACACAGTCAAGTGTTGTCTGTGTTAGGCAAAAACAAAGTCCAGTTTTGAAACAGAGAACGTATTATAAAAGTACTTTTAGTTTAATAAAACATAGTCATAAAAACAAGTCATAAAAATGACCAAATCATAAAATAAAGATTAATAAATTAAAAAGTATGTAATAAACATGTTGTTACCCTTACAATTTGTATGGATAGAAGATGTATAAATATAATAGAACAAATGTACATGATGTATTTGTGTTATTGTTCAGGTCCTGTTATGCGGATATGCTTCATGACCATGATAGAGTGAGTATTAGAGAACATTAAAAACATAAAAATTAAGATTGTTATTGTTTTGACTGAGAGATTTGGTCTCTTTTCAGAATGAGAAGTACTATCAGGGCATCAGGGCGGCTGTAGCCAGAGTGAAGGCTCGGGGTGAGAAGGTGATCGTCCTGGACATCGGCACTGGAACAGGGCTCCTGTCTATGATGGCTGTCACTGCTGGAGCTGACTTCTGCTATGCTGTGGAAGTAAGTGATAGCAAACCAAAACATGGTTACCTCTGCAGCTTCTGCCCCTATCATTGTCTTTATTTTACAACCTCTGAGGTTTCCATGACTTAGAAAAGTGAGTTTGTGATCATGAACTGCATAATGACATCACTGATAATCTTTATTTGGTTTTCTGCAGGTTTTTAAGCCCATGGCTGAAGCAGCCCAGCATATAGTGCAAAAGAATGGCTTCTCAGACAAGATCAAGATTATTAACAAACACTCCACAGATGTCACAGTGGGACAAGGTCAGAAAGAAAAATCAATATGAAGGACTGTTATCTTGAAAGATCGGTTTTTTATAGGTTGTTGCCTGTCTGTGTAATTACAGATGGAGACATGAAGGAGAAAGCCAACATCCTGATCACAGAGCTGTTTGACACAGAGCTGATAGGTGAAGGAGCCCTGCCCAGCTATGAGCATGCTCATCAGAATCTGGTCCAGGTGTGTGTTTCTATTTTTAACATTCATCTGTGTGAAAATCTTGTGAAATGCCAAAAATGAGATATGATATTTCACCAATTTCCCTATTTTGCCTTTGCACCATGTAGGAGGGCTGTGAGGCGGTCCCTCACCGAGCCACCATCTACGCTCAGCTGGTGGAGTCAGAGCTGCTGTGGAGCTGGGCCCAGCTGCAGCCTGTGGAGGTGGAAGGAGCTCAGCTGGTCCCGCCGCCTGAAGTGGGCAGCTGTGCCGGATCTCATTCAGTGTGTGACATCCAGCTGAGTCAGGTGTCACCTAGCAACTTTACACCACTGGGTCCTCTCTGCACCATGTTCAGGTAAGAAAGATGAACTGTTCTTCTTCATGGCTGTCTGTCTGCAGGTGTTTGAATTCCTTCCTCTGTGTTTTCAGTGTAGATTTCAGTAAACCTGTAAGCAGTGCCTTCTGTTTCCACTCCTCCCATTTTGTGGCCCAGTCGACTGGGCGGGCTCAGGTCGTCCTTTCCTGGTGGGACCTCGACATGGACCCAAGTGGAACAATTGTGTGCACAATGTCTCCCATCTGGACATACCCACAACCAATGATAGCTCCAGTGAGTTACTGAACTAATTCTGACCTAATGAGCTGCTAAAAGGTGTGCCAAGGTCTGACAAGTCAGGTCCGACAGCCAAAGTAACCTCTTAGTCGGCAAATCTGAATAGATGTCCAGTCACGTACGATTCTCATTTTAATGGTCTTTTGTTATCTACTTGTTTGTTGATATTTCTATCACTGGAATGTGCTTTAGTGGCGGGACCACTGGATGCAGAGTGTGTACTTTCTGCCTGTGGAGAGCAGGGTGACTGAAGGGGATGAACTCAGTCTGACGGCTTGCCATGATGACTACAGTCTGTGGTACAGCCTGCGGTCTCGCAGGTAGCTAATCATTTCAAGATTCAAGATTTAAGTTTCAAGAAGTTTATTGTCAAATGCACAGCACTTTACAGTTACACTGAGCAATGAAATTCTTACTTTGCAAGTTCCCTTCACATGACTTTATACACAATTAAATTAAGATAAAAAACAGTAGACTTATTTTAGGCATAAGAATAAATAAAAATAAGAATAAGCAATAAGAAAAAAAAAACAAGCAAAATGTGCAGTTCTATGTACAGAGGGTAAAGTGTTATCAGTGTTTAAGGTGCATGGTTTATGCATTATTGTCAGAGGTAGGACATTTAGAATGTGCATGCAGTAGTCCTAACGCAGTGGTCTGATCGGTTGGATGTAAACAGCCAGAAACTTTTCCGATGTCCAGAAGTGATTCTCTGCTGTACGTGATCATTGTAAACAGGCACTGAACATTTGCTATCCTTATACACACTAAAATAAACAATAAACAAAGACGATGTTGGGAGCTCCTCGCAAACACGTCTGCCGCGTGGGGCGCCATGACGCAAATCATTTCTGCCTTTTTTACGAGTTTTTATGCATTCTTAAAGTTTTTAACTGTATTTTTCTTATCTAGTTGTGCTAATTTTTACACTACTTCCCTGTTGACATATCATGTAGTCAGCATTCTAACTGCTTTATTGTCTTAGTCACACTGGCTCACAGGCTGATGGTCCTTCATCACGGCCCTGCTGCACCTGCCAGGCTCACCTGGTTTGGACCCGGCCACGCTTTGGTGAACTCAACGACAGACAGCGAACAGAGAGCTACATCAGAGCTCTGCGCAGTGTAAGTGTAGACAAACCAGCATCAACACTTCATATCAGTGTGTTCACAGGTATGTTATGCTGTTTAATCACCTGCTGTGTTTACTGCAGGTTTTGAGAGAGGACAGTGTGTGTCTCAGTGTCAGTGATGGAAGTCTGCTTCCTGTATTCACCCACATGCTTGGAGCTAAGAAGGTACTCTGCTTTGAGTGTGTGGTTAAACATTGCTGCACCCTGTGTGTGATCTGTAGTGATCTGTCCCTTCTGTCCTGTAATTGTTTCAGGTGTTTGGTTTGGAAAACTCTAGAATGTCTAAACAGGTCGTTGAGAAGGTACAGTAGATTTTCTTTATTCTACTTCACTTTTCTTTGGAATACTTGTGTACTTTTAAGTACTCTATGTGGCTAGCAGAGCTGCAAGCTTCATACAGTCACGTTCAAAAGCTAGAACCCCATCTTTTATTAATTAAAAATTGTAGTGTGTCTTAATATTAGGCAAATACAACCCCTTCCAAAAACCTTAATTCTTTTAGGTTTCAATTTGCTGCTGTGTTTTGGGTTATTGTTCTGTTGTATGACCAAATTTCCACCAAACTTTAACTGTCAGACAGATGTCCTCACATTTGTTTCTAGAGTCCTCTGGTATACAGAGGAGTTCATGGTCCACTCAATGACTGCATAGTGTCCAGGTCCTGTGTCTGCAAAACAGTTTACCCAAGTCATGCTTGGCAGTGTGTATGAGGTGTTTCTGTGTTTCACCACCATGTCTGGTTTTCAGCAGACATGGTGGTGAGCATTAGGACCAAACAACTCCACTTTGGTCTCATTTCAGTCTTGTAGGGTCTTGTAGGCTCTGACATGTAGCTTGGGTTTTTTGTATTTCTTTGGTCATTGCACGGTCTGATCTTGGGGTGAATTTCCTAATATGTAGACTACCAATTTACACCATATATTGTCAGAAAACATTGATCTGTTGATGAACACATTTGTCTTTGCAGGTGTTGGAAGCCAATTCAATGAAAGGTGTTGAGCTCCTGGAGATCAGACCTGATCAGCTGACCTGTAATGATCTCGGAGGGGAGCAGGTACATTTATGTCCAAAACTGTGTCCTGAAGGCATAGCCCTCAAGCAGCTGGATCTGTGGAAGACTTTCTTTTTATAGTGATGCACTACTTAAGTTGCCTAGCAACCATGATATTAACATCCAGAATTTGTGGTCTTTGGCAATGTAAATAGTTTTATAGAGTCTGCTGTGTTCTACTGTAAAAAAAAATCCAGCTGTTGTCATTGTGCAATAAATCCTGGGATATGTCGCCAACATATCCCATTGAAGTCTATGTCGTGTTCAGAGTACAAAACTCAGCAGAGTCATTGAAACTTGTTTCACAGATCTCAGTCCTGATGGGTGAACCATACTTCAGCACCAGCCTCTTACCCTGGCACTCCCTGTTCTTCTGGTACTGCCGCACTGCGCTGGCAGGCCTCCTGCGGCCCAACGCCTCCATCCTGCCATGCTCCGCCTCCCTTCACATAGTGGCTGTAGAGTTCCAGGTGAGCCAGCTGGGGTGATATGAATACTAACTGTACATAATAATAGATTTAATTTACCTTAAAGATCTGTTGGAATTCACATTATTTTAGACAGCTCACCAAAGATGCTAAAACTATGTTTTACTTTGTCCGTTAGGATTTGTGGAGGATAAGGGCACCGTGTGGGACATGTGAAGGCTTCGATGTCACACCAATGGATGAAATGGTCCAGGTAGAAGATACCAATTTTTATTGGTATAAGAAGATATATTTAGAATGAATTAGCTTATTTGTTTTGTAATTTATTTATTACATGCTTTTCTGTCCTCACAGCGGTCTCTGGATTTTCGTGAGTCCAGTGAAGCAGAGCCCCACCCACTGTGGGAGTACCCGTGTCGTGCTCTCACCCAGTCCACCGCTGTGATGACCTTCGATTTCACACAGTGCATCCCTCAACAGCAATTAAGCAGTGAGGGCTCACTGCCTCTCATAAGGTACAGTCTTATTCATAATCATCATAAGACATCAAATGTGAGGCACATATACCGTAGTTGTGTTCATCTTCCCATTATTCTAGCAGCACAGCAGTCAGCTTATCTGTGGATGCTCTCATTCATCCAGGTAATAGTCATTTCCAAGAGTTTAAATCGAGGCAACTGGACTCAAGGATTGTTTTCTGAAGACGTTTCGTCACTCCCCCAAGGGGCTTCTTCAGTTCTGCTGAGCAGTCGGCTTGTTTCTTTATCCTTCACTTGTTTGGTGTCAACATTAAGTGTTTGTTTCAGGACTGGTCGTTGTCATGGTGTTGCTTTGTGGATGGAATACCAGCTAAACGAAGACATCACTATCAGTGCAGGTTTAACAGGACCAGTGAATGAGCAGGTACAACAAAGAACCACATGTACGAAAAGCAGTGGTTGACACAATATATTAGATTCCATGGCTGAATTGTGTGTGTCTCTCCTGCAGGGTGAATGTGAGTGGAGTCGACACAGGAAGCAGGGAGTGTATTTCTTCAGGTCGCCGTGGGAGAGTTCAGGTGATGGCAGGGCATCACTGTCTTACAGTTTTACCTTTGACCCAAGTTTAGGAGACATTAAGATAAACTTCAGCATCGCATCTCAGTGACACTGACGCCTACCTCATGTCATATTAACATGTACTGTGGTTATCATTCTGAATGAAGTTGTTGTTTGACAACACAATATCTGCATAATTGTATTATCATCCCCACAGTTTAGTTGAAGTTGTGGAACACAGAAGTGTGACTACATCCTAATGTTGTATATTAAAAGTATTGTATAGTTTTTTCCATAATCACTATTAAATTGAGTATCTGCTGAGGAAAGCATGGTCAGCAGCAATACACTTTTTAGCCACAAAAACGTTTTAGCGTTATTGCCATCAATAAATTATTGGGAAAAGGTTTCATCTTACATCACTTTTTTTATGAAAGGAAAACTTTAATGCATTCTATATTGATCACAGTTAAAGGAACATGTTTGTTGACTGTTAAATGTTGATTATAGCTATAGCTGGTTATAGGCATGATAGTGTGGGCACTCTATAAACTGCTCCCGAGCATCCAGGATTCTGAGACAAAAATATTTTTATGGATACATCGATACTTGAGTGGCTTTAGTCAAGTTGTCAAAATGGAGCAAACATTTATAATAGAAATACATTAAACTGTCTCATTTTTAGCTAGAGAGCAACCGTTTGCAGAGATCTATTTTAACAGGAGACATTGTGGACATCTGTGCCTCAAAAGTATTATTTGATCACTTCAAGACTAAATCACATTTTGCCGCTGGACCTGTCTAAAGCAGCACACTGCCTGGCCTCCATGCTGGTACTACTGGGTTCACAGTTTTTATAGAAGTGTTTTAAAATGACTTGTCTTTTTAGTGTCAGCTTATTCTATGAAAAAAGTGTGTTTGTTTCAGAAGAGAGTGCTTTTGTCATATCAAAGACTGTTAACTGAATGACCTGATAAATGTGGTTTTGTGGACACTGTATTTCCTTCAATCCTAAAACACAAAAAGAAAGTTAACCACAATAAACTAATAAATTAAGTGACAGTGTTATGTTAACTGAGAAGATACAACCAGATTATTAGCAACATTCAGTGAAATTAAAGTGGAGATATTCAAAGTTAAGTCTGGCTGCGTTTTATTGTACTGAAATGAATCATAAGGCCGCAACATCTTTATTTACATTAATAAGATTCAACTGGATGTAAATTGAAATTTAAACCAAAAAATACAAATTTACTGCTTTTAGAGCTTCTTCAAAAACGGTAAAACTGCAATGCTATGGTGTATTACTCATCTATTGAAGCATACATTTCCTCCTCACCTTTGTGTATATTAAGCCACTGTTTGGAAATGCAGACATAAATAGGTATGTTATTACTTGACAGTTGCTCTGATCTTGCAGTTAAAAGATTGATTTGATATATTATGTACATCAGAAATGTAAGATCCATTGTTTGTTGTTGACCAGAAATGCCACACTTAATTCTCACATCTTAATTTGCATAATGAATTGCAATACTGACAGTGTGTATTTTCCAAGTTTCACTTTATCTATCACTCTGACCTGATGTCACATCAGCTGGTTTTAAACACAAGGAATCATGTCTTCATGGTGGATGGGGGGAAAAAGGAATGTCATGTTTCAGAGTGTGAGCAGTGGAGGAGTGAAACCTGCTGTTTCAAGCATCTGTCAGTGTGTTGTTGTCCAGAACAATCTTCTCTCCTGGTTTGAATGCTGGCATCCCCAAGTACGGACAGCTAGCACATCGAAAGGCATCACCCAGGTAACACTGCCACAAACCAAGTCATCATTACTTCACCTGTTAGCGCTGATATGACAGGAAACATACCGAGTATACTCACACTTCCACAGGCAGACTTTGGTAGGTTGGTCTTTTGTTTTTCTTTACTCTCCTGCTCCAACTCTTCAGCAAGTCCACACGTGCTACACAAATACACAACATACAGTGTAAGGTAATTTTAAGGACAGAAAAAGATACAAGATGTGTTTTTTTTCCTGGTGAATTTAAAATCATGTGTGGTGGCCTCACCAGTTCTTGCAGGCTTTTTTCTTCTTGGCACCTCCTTCTCCGCAGCTGGGGGCTTTAAGAGAAGCTGGATCTGGTTTCTTCAGATCATCTTCATCCAGCAGTGCATCAGAGTCCAGCAGATCCTTCAGAGGACAGAAAAAAACACTGATCTATCCGGCATGACTGGTTCTCTTTTTTGCAATACACTACCACACAATTCACCATAAACTACATCTGCGATCTTAACATGACAATGTTGAAGTGCAAGTTTGAATGGACAAATCTGTAGCTCACCACATCGTCATCGTTTATATCGTTGGCCGACAGCGTCCACATTTTCACTGTGTTTGGGTCCAGAGCAGGTTTCTCTGCTGAAACCACAGATTTCAGAAAATATTATCTTCTCATGAGCATGGACAACAACACAGTCTTGTGATGTGAATTAATCTAGTCTAAATAAGAGGAGCTGAGAAACCAAATACAAAAAGATGACGCTACAGGACCATGAGCATGAAAGCCGCAGAGTCAACCTTTTACTGCTAAAGTGATTGAATTTGGATAAGTTTGTAATTAAATATGCAACATTGCATTTGTAAGGTATTGTAGAAACATAAATGCATATAATCCAAAATGTTGCATCTGGAGTGGAGTCAGAATGTAAACAGTGGTTTCAGTCAACAGAACAAACCCAACATCAAAACAGAGCCTATAAACCTGCCTGGTTTAGGTGTCTTTTTCCCAAATGACAGTTTCAGCTGGCTGGATGATCCCATCTCATAGTTGGGTTTGGAGGCAGATATGCGGATTCGAGACAGGGTGTTACCTTGGTAACCAGTTGCCGCCCTGAGGGAGCTCAGAGAGTCAGAACTAAGTTCTGATTTACTGACCTGAATGGAAAGAAAACAAGAGGGTCAAGCAGCCATTGCCACTGATGCCTTAAGTGTTACACTGTGTGTGTGTGTGTGAGAGAGAGAGAAAATCTACACTCACCTCTGTTACTGATGTGAAGCCAGACAACTTCAGAGCTGACATCAGCTTCTCAGCAGTCTTCACAGTCTGTGCTTCTGTGCCTGAAATGCACACAGATGCAGCTCAAAGACACTACTACATCCAATTCAGTGCATTAAAAGATATCTTGACTTCAATTTTAGTCCAACAGAACCACTGTCTAAGATTAAGAGTCACTTTATTGTCACCTCAACTCTTGATAGACAGCAGAAAAGTCAGTCTTACCTGTAACTGGTTCATCTAGAACCAGCTTCCCGCCAGGTTTCAGCACTCTGACCATCTCTGCTAGAGTCTCTGAGCTGTGGATGGAGGAGCTGTCAGCCAGAAGGCAGGAGAGCACACAGTCAAATGTGGATGCTGCATGAGAGGCTGAAGAGAGGACACAGGGAGAATTTAAAATAGATGCCTTGCAGACTTACAACAGTAAGTAGAGAGCACCAAGAATTCTGTAATTTAGTAAATTAAAAAACAAGACTTTCTTGGAGAAAATAAGCTGTAGCGTAACTCACACAATAACAGTCTCTCCATGTTCTCTACTGCGACTTTGCCCTCTGCACCGACAATAGCCCCCAGTTCCTCTGCATAGTTTTTCAGAGCTGTAGGGGCCGCTGGCTGAGCCCACACCAACAACACTGTGTCTGCTGCTCGGACACCGAGGTCTGCCATGTTTTCCTGGAAAACATAAAGACACAGTGATACTTTCCTGGGAGGAGTACCGCTTATGTACATGATATAGCAAATCAATGACATTACTCAAGAACAGTCACACAGTTTGCCTGAAATCACCCCAGCGTTGTCTTTTTCTTTACTGTCTCAGATCACTGCACATCCTGACCAGGCTCTCTGCCTCAAGAAACGCCTCAAATATCCATTAAGCTGTAGAATGTTCTCGAAGCTTCAGTCTCATTTCCACTGTTTGTATTTACACTAAAGAAATTATTATAATAAACCAGTAAGTTTACTTTACGGACCAGAGGTTAGCAGGTTAGCAGTTACAGAAGGCAAACAACGTGACGCAGGAGCCGGCGTCATTTATAAAAACGCTGTTAGCACCGTGAAAAACCGGTACACGGCTACCCGCCAATACAATCCACCCAGGCTTCTGTATTTCTTTTCTGTCCTGAATTGTACCAGATGGTTAAACTACTAGATTAACTAAATTTAAATTAACTGTCCTTTGTGACATACCTGCTACCTTGATGGCTGGACGTGTGGCTGGACTGCTTCCGGTTTTGTATTTTAAAAATATATATTTAAAACAATCAACATCCTAAAACGTCAAAAAAGAATTAAAATACTCTATACGTAAATTCTTCCATTTTTATTCTACTCATAAAAAGTAGTTTGTATGTTTTGATGACAACACTCGCTGCGCCTACTTCCGTTTTCCTGCCTCGAGCTTCGTGTTATTTCGAGTTCTGGCTGCCGAGAAATGCATCTCCCGCACAGTGTGCGCGTTCCCGTGACGGGAGATGCGGGATGTGCGCCGCACACCCAAAGTAGACTCGGAAACTACAAAGTCTAGGCTGAAATACTGTAATTCATTCTTAACAGGATGTACAAATTACTCCTTTAATAGCTTGCAGCTCATCCAGAATGCAGCAACGACAGTACTGTCAGGAACCAGAAAGAGATGGGATTCTATCTCTCCTGTTCAGTTCAATTCAATTTATTTATATAGCGTGTTTTACAATTGTTTCAAGGCTTTTTACAGAAACCCAAAGTTTGAACCCCCGATCAAACACTTAAAAGCAGACAGTGTCAAGGAAAAACATGCAACATAGGAAGATGTCAGGGAGCAAAAAAGTCATTGCTACAGTCCGTTCTTATTCAGCTGTGCGCGTCCCCGCGACGGGGTATGCATTTTTCGGCAAGCATGCAGAACTCGGCGGTGAACCCACAGTGCGTCACAGTTCGTCACTTCAGCGCGACTAGGCATGAAAACGGAAGCTAGCTCAGCGAGCGTTGTCTTCAAAATACAACCTTCCAATCTTTTAGGTGTTAGGAGGAAACTGGCAGCATTTGTGCCTACAATATTTTGTTATTGTTATTAATTAACGTATAGCGTATTACAACTTAACGTTAAAGTAGATTTTTTAAGCATTTGGTAATATCTTTACAAAATTTCAAACCGGAAACAGTTTTTTGACATGAGATAACTTGACATATCCAGCGGTGTAGCTGGACATGGCGGCGCTGCTAAGAGGACTGCGGGCTGGAAGGGTACTTCGGGGTCTGGGCAGCGGTAAGATAGGACTGCTTTGTTGCTGTCGTTTCCTCTTACTAACAGACACCTTGGAAAATGCTTGCACAGACTGTTCTTTCTGTTATTGGTAGCATAGTTTGCAAAGGAGCAAGTCTTGACGTTAGCTAGTGACTTCAGAGAAGGTGATTATGAAGGGCAGCTTGAACTCACAATAAATAGCGTGTAGCTGTACAAACTGCGCCACGAAGAGGGTATTTATTAGTGGGTAAAGTGAATCAGTCTGGTAGACCTCAGTCTTCAGGCATGCATTGCAGGTTGTTCGCGTAAACAAGTCTCTGCAACTGGGGGGAGTATTCTCTGCAGTTATGCAAGCTGTCACCGTTTTTAAATCGGCTATATATAGCTTAGTATTTTTTCTTGTTTTCTATGTAGATCTACAAACACGAAATTTACTATAAGGTTGTTTTGTATGGGGATTATGGCTCCACAAATCTATCAAACAACATATTTATGCACAAGTACAAACTAAGTAAAAAGCTGCTGCGACTCATTTCATTAGCTGATTTTTTAAATATCAGTGTATCTCTTGATAATTCCATAATCAATTTAATATTTTAATTCAAGTAGTTTTACTATTACTATCCAACATTTTTAGCATGGTTTTCTTACAGGCAAATCCAGCCATTAAAATATGACAAATAATGAACTTCTCTAGGTATATTTTATTTTTACATGCTTATAACATGAAATCTTGATGTTAACATTGAAAGCCAACTGCGGTGTTAAATGTTAGCCTTGGAATAAAACAGATTATTTACCATATACATTAAGTACTGAACAGCGACAACGTCAGAAGTTGCAAATATTTTTTTCATTTTAATTCAACATATGTTTTATGAAAGATGTATTCAGGCCTGCAACTAATTCGTAGTGTTAGTAGTAGTTTATGTGAGCTAACAGTTGTTGATAGATGAAACTACAATGCAGAAAAAGATGCTTTACACAGTTGCCTAAAGTTATTTCTTTTAGCACTGTCTGCAGCATATGTAGCAGTGTATGAAATTAAATTCAGAAAAAAATAATTCATCTAAATTGTAGCAGAATAAATGTCTTCATTTCAGTTCAGAAAGTAAACACAAATGTACAAGCTGTGGAGGCTTTTAACAGATGGAGTGCAAAATAGTCATTTTGTCACCCTTAATAAATGACATTATAAATAAATTGGACCTCAGTAGCAAAGTGAGACTATATAGGTATGTTACAGCAGACTGATTAATACTGTTGGGAAACCCCAAACTCCACTTCTCCTGTCCAGTGGTGGCTGCACCAGCATCAGTGAACCCTCAGAGCTGCAGTCTGAGACGGGGCTTCCACTGTGCAGCGCTAAGATTTCAAGATGAGTCAAAATCTGACAAACCTCCACCTTCATCCACAACCTACCATGAGCACTACCAGGCCCATTCTGCTGAACAGGACACATCAGCAGCTTCCCAGGAAGACTCTGCTTGTGATCCAGCAGCAGAGGACGCTGCCAGGGCAAACACCAGGTCAGTCAGTAGACCGTCAGCTTGTCATTTTACTGGTGTTTCAGGAAACATCACTGTGTTTCCTGTAAAGTTACCAGGACCAGAGTGGAGAGCAGGGTGAGGAGTATGAAACAGAGGAGCAGCTTCAGGCTCGAATTCTGACTGCTGCGCTAGAGTTTGTCCCACAGCACGGCTGGTCTATGGAAGCTATTGCAGCCGGTGCTGAGGTAAGCCTTTAGTGTCTGTCTCCTTATCTCTTCTGCATTAACAGTCATACAAATACACCTACTTCCAGTCTGTGGTGACTGTTGTTGTTTTTGTGTTGGTACCAGACTCTCAGTCTGTCCTCTGCTTCCACTGGTATGTTCCAAAATGGAGCAGGTGATTTGGTCCTACATTTCATCTCCCAGTGCAATTCAAAGCTGACAGAGATCCTGGCTGAAGAACACAACCAGGTCCAGCTTGGTCAGGCTGAGTATGTATATGCACACCAACACAGTCCAGTCAAATCAGTTCAGAAATTGCCTGAGAATGTTATATCACAGCAACCTTTTTGTTGTAATCTGTAAAAACACACAACATTTAGATGTGATGTCTGTGTTCCAGGCGAAAGAACACTGCTGACTTTCTGAGAGATGCTGTAGAGACCAGGCTGCGTATGTGCATCCCCTACATTGAAACATGGCCACAGGTATAGTACAAGTGTATGTGGCTGAGTACTCGATCTGTGCGTCTTTAGAAGCTACATCTAATCCTTGACTATTTAGGCGATGAGCATCCTGCTTCTTCCTCACAACATCCCTGACAGCCTGAAACATCTATCCACCCTGGTGGACGACATCTGGTACTACGGTGGAGACCGATCCACAGATGTGAGTGGATCCTGTAATCCTCGATTCCCCTCCTCTTCTTCTTCTCCTCATAGCTTCCTGTCCTCCTTTCATCACCACCCCCACAATATCCGGCCTGCCACCTCCCAGGTTACTTCCCAATGCCCCCTGACCACACCCTGTTTATACCGCACCTGCACAGTGCTGATTGGTTGGTAGGTTGTCACAAAAGTAAATCCAAACACCTTAAAAATAGTCCCGGTCAGTTTAATCCCTGTATAGTAACCACCTTGGAAATGTTAAGTTTTTTTTTCTGGTAAGTGTCCCAAAAATAATCGTCTAATATAGAACCATAAAACAATATTATTATTCCAGAAATAAAAAATTGTTGAGTGTTTTTTCCAACTAAAATGACATACTTGTAGTCATGATTGTGATTCTAGGGCTCATGATGCCATAGCGATGCAGGACTCTGCTTGTATAATATATGAAATAATAAATGCACTAAACAAATAAGTAAATTGGGAAGAAATAGTTAATAATAAACCAAATGATTAATTTTTGTTTGTCTTTTGCAGATGAACTGGTACACCAAACGAGCAGCCCTGACAGGCATCTATAACACCACAGAGCTGGTAATGGTTCAGGATTCTTCTCCAGATTTCCAGGACACCTGGAACTTCCTTGACAATCGCATACAGGACGTAGTCAACATGGCCACAACTGCCAAACAGGTTCAGATCTCTGTTTATACTGCAGGACTCTGGATTATTTAAAGACAGTAAATTCACATATTGTCAGTAACATATCTTGTATTGCCCTAAATGTATGGCAAAGATAAACATCCACTACTGAAAGACACAGATAAACACAAGCTCAATACATATAGTGTGGAATGACTAACAGGTGACTTTTCTTACACTCTGCTTTGTAGGTGCAGGCGACAGGTGAAGCTGTAGTTCAGGGGCTCATGGGAGCTGCTGTTACCGTAAGTGTCTTTGCTTCTTTTTGCTTAAATCTCTCACCCTACATGAGTTGTGTTTAAATATGTATACTCTGTGCTGTACTCACTGTTATGGGGCATAAACCTTGACACAGTAGGCATATTTGAGAATAATTGTACACATGGTTGGACGGTTTCCAGCCTTCAGTCTGAGCTGTAAGCATCACATCCTGTTAAATCTGATCCCCTTCCTTCAAATTTGGCATCAGAATTTATACTTGCCTGATCTCTGTGTATAGTTCAGCTTCAGTTTTGGATGCATTCTTGTACAAATCACCACATGATTGTGTAGAACCTGGTTTTAAGTTTAGTGCAATTCATTTACACTCAGTGTAGCTGAGCAGCTGTGTGCAACAACAAGAATTAGTGATTACTGTGCAGACTGGGTGGGGCTCTGTAGGCGTGTGTCTGTAACAGATAAGCATGGGAAAGGTGACATCAGTCTAACCTAATATTCATCCAGCGTTATGTGTGTTTGTTGTTGCATATCTAATGCAATTGGATTACTAGCTTTACTCATGACAACAGTAATTGAATCATAGATATAGATATTTATACTGAGGTACTTGTCCCATTTTCTTTTACAGCTAAAAAACCTCACAGGAGTAAACCAGAGGCGATGATGGAAACATCTTTCAGTCAAACTGATCTTGACCGTCTGGCTTGTGAGCTGAAGATCAACTTTATTTTTAAATAACTGTATGAAATAACTCTGGAAGGTTTTCATTATTAGAAGAATGTTCTTACAGGCCATGTGTACAGCCCTGTTCACTTGCAGGACCGGCATCTTGCTCAGATATTTTTTTCCCTTGTACAGGAGGACATAAAGGTCTGTAATTTAGTTTTTGAGTGAAGAGTTCAATAAAGTGATTATTGTATATTATTTGATTGTGTGTGTGATTTTGTTTGTCTGTTTTTAAATGGAATGTGCACTTAGGCTCTTAAAATGTGGCTTTAACATTTACTGTCATTCTCAAATAACTTATTCACTACTTTCTGTAATACATCGGAAATCTGAATTATTATTATCCACATTTCATGGAGTTACTTTAATAAATAATATTAGTCCATAAAAAGTAAATAAACAGAAATACATTTTCTCACTTTCACCGTTTAATATGTAGTCTTGGTATGGCTAAACATACCTAGCCAGGAGGAAGCTATTAGTTAAAAATGTAAGTGTGGCGTCTGTCAAATAATAAGTTATTACTTTTATTTTAAAAACCAATCGGTAGGCACTTATGACCCGGATGCTAAAAAGAAGATCCGCCTACTTTTCCGAACCACATCGAGCAAGACCAATAATTCGGTGCGGCTACATCTCCTAGCCAATCAGCGGCTGGTTGATACTTCCGGGGGGGTCTTCAAGTCGGTGCAGCAGAATCGGCTTCAGTTGTGAACGTTTTACGTGTTTTTCAGTTTTTATTTTAGTGTAATAATGCCGTATGCTAATCAGCCGACGGTGAAGATCTCAGAACTGACTGATGAAAATGTCAAGTTTGTCATTGAAAACACTGATTTAGCGTAAGTAGTGTCTAATTTGTTCATGTGTGTAAGAAAGAGAGTAGCCATTATTCTTCTCAGCACCAAAACACACTGGCGTTATGAAACTTAAAGCGGTAAATAACCAGGCAAGGCGAACAACAAAACTAGAATAATAACGCTATATGTAACTGAGCATTTCACTTGAGTGCTAATGATAGCACTCAATCAAATCAGATAGGTGGTAAAGGGTGTTATTAGCTGTTCACGCAAAATGCAAGCAATGAAATAACATGTAGCATTCTCATAAGATTATCAACATCCTAAACAATATACTGATCGTTTAGGCAAGGTATACTGATTCTAATTTGATATTCCCATTAGAAATTATTATTCCATTAAAATCCATGTATGAAAATGTATATTAGGGTTGCAGTATTTCACAGCTGTAATAGCCATAGTCACAAAAAAATCGTCATAGGTGGGTGTTATTATAACATCTGAAATGTCTGTTCTCCTTTTCAGGGTGGCAAACTCTATCCGCCGTGTCTTTATGTCAGAGGTTCCTACAATAGGTATGTGGTTTGTCACAATGAGACAATTTTTCACACAGAGGTCAGTTTTATATACCATGCATCCACTCACAGGTACTCTTAAGAAATTGGCATCATTATGACCTGTCCTGCTGCTGCATTCAGGTGCCTGAGTAAATCTATCAAGTCAATTCTAACAACATTTTGACATCAGATCACTTCATTTGTACTTGAGAAAGTTGACATTCTTTCATATTTATTTGCAGATTTTAAGTTATATGTGTACAGATTGCCTTATGAACAGGTCAGGTTATAAGTGCTGGTAAGAAGTGTTTGTTCTGTGTTTAAGCTCTGGTGGAAAACTTGGTCTTCTGCAGATTCTGTGGCTTTATTACATGCATAGATGGTCAAGAAACCAGCAGTCATTTCCTGTGTCTGTGTCACATGGGCTGGGTCCTTTGTTTGTTGATTCCAACTGTAGATGTCTGTTGTGTTGATTCCATAGAGACCTTTTCTAAGTCACACATCTTCAAACATACTGATGCCAACATTGTTTTTCAACTAAACCAAAGGAGTAAAATAACTTACTGAAGATTTGTCTGGTTCTCTCAGGTTTGGCAAATAATATTCACAAACATCCTAGGTAACTCATTTTGTGATGCTAAATAAGTATCCAACTAGATGTGAGTAGTATTACCACCCACTCAGGGGACAAGAAGTATTGACCATTTTGAATTATTAGTGTAATTTTGTCTTTGTCTGCATATTGAATTTCGTTGCTACGCCATGACTAAATTATACCTGCATTCCTTTATTTACAGCCATTGACTGGATCCAAATTGATGCCAATTCATCTGTCCTGCATGATGAGTTCATCGCACACAGAGTTGGTATGTATGAAGGTGTTTACAGTACGATGATAGTAGTGTGGTCTGATGATCTATAACCTTCCTCCTCCTGTGTTGTCAGGCCTCATACCCCTCACCAGTGATGATATTGTTGACAAAATGCAATATTCCAGGGTAAGTAGACTGTTGGCTTAGGTCTAGATGGGATTTTATTTAAAAAAAAAAACAACAAACAACAACTAATAAGTAAAATAACTATCTTTCTACCTGTTCCTCCTGTAGGACTGCACCTGTGATGACTTCTGTCCAGAGTGTTCTGTGGAGCTCACCCTGGATGTCCGATGCACTGAAGACCAAACTCGCCATGTCACCTCGCGCGACCTCTTGTCCAACAACCCCAGAGTAATCCCGGTGAGTCTTACTTAAGTTATCAACACAGGGTGAAGGCAGAGGAGTCAGCTGACTGTGTTTTAATGTGGCTTTTTTAGGTGACGTCCAGGAGCCGAGACAATGATCCCAATGACTACGTTGAGCAAGATGGTGAGCTGAAAGTCTTTAGGTCTGTTACTGTATGTTTTTCTACACCCCAACATGTCTTTCTTTTTCAACACAGATATTTTAGTGGTGAAGCTTCGTAAAGGCCAGGAGCTGCGTCTCAGAGCGTATGCCAAGAAAGGCTTCGGTAAGGAACATGCCAAGTGGAACCCAACCGCAGGGGTGTCCTTCGAGTATGACCCAGACAACGCACTGAGGCACACAGTGTATCCACGACCTGAGGAGTGGTACGTTTTATATCAATAGGACTCCTGTAAATTTAATATATATGGATGGTTGGATAATGAGCTGAAACTCTGATTTTTAGGCCAAAAAGTGAATACTCTGAGATTGAGGAGGATGAAGTTCAGGCCCCCTACGACCCCAACGGTAAACCAGAAAGGTAGAGAATTCTCCTCGTAAACAGATATGGTTGTGCCTCAAGTTTCCAGCAGAACATTGCAATCTCAACATAAGATTATGTACGGTCTGCAGAAGTTTCTGACATTTCTCTCTTCATAGGTTCTATTACAATGTGGAGTCATGTGGCTCTTTGCGACCTGAAACCATTGTGATGTCAGCACTGGCCGTCCTCAAGAAGAAGCTGAGTGACCTGCAAACCCAACTGAGCCACGAGATTCAGAGTGACGTACTTACCATCAACTGAAGACCTGCATCCACACAGCTTTGTTTTCACAGAAATGTTGGCTTCAGATCTGCACTCATGGCTGTACAGTCATCACTCATGATGAATTCAATAATTTGTTTGCAGATGTGTAATGATAATTTCAGCCCTGATAGAAAGTAGAGCGGTTTGTTCAACTGTTAGATTATTATTTTTCTTACATGTTCCTTTTGAAATAAATGTGTTTTTGAGGAAGATTGTGTTCTTTTATTTGTCTAAGGTTTACCTAAAGTCTACCTAAAAATAAACCAAGAAAACACACACAAGTCCCACAGGATCTGACAGCTTGGCCATTCTCCATCACCAGGTGTGTCTCATCTTGACCTTGGGACGTCCAGGCCATACTCTACACAGATGTACCTGTACACTATGCCTGCCACTTGGTTAAGATAAGATAAGATAAGATAAGATAAGATAAGATAAGATAAAACTTTATTAATCCCGAAGGAAATTCTTGTGCCAGAGGTATCAAGTCACAATAAATGCAGTTAAGTACAGAGTATAAGAGTATAAGTGTCACTATAATCCAAAAAGAGTACAGTACGCGGTATGAGCACAATATATGATACATGGATACAATATGGAGATGTAAGGTGCTAAGTAAACATAATATAGGAATGACAGTGATGCCTGACATGATTATCTAGCGCTTCTCCCTACAGAAAGGGGAGGAGTTATACAGTCTGATGGCCACTGGCAGGAAGGACCTCCTGTGGCGTTCTGTGCTGCTCCTCGGTAGTCTCAGTCTACCACTGAATGTGCTCCTGTAGGACAGCAGTGTGTCGTGCAGGGGGTGAGACGTGTTGTTACGAATACTGAGGAGTTTCCTCAGTATCCTCCTCTCCGTCACCTCCACCACAGACTCCAGCTCCACTCCCAGCACCGAGCCAGCCTTCCTAATGAGCTTGTTGAGTCTGTTGGTGTCGGCCGTCTTCATCCTGCTGCCCCAGCACACTACAGCGTAGAAGATGACGCTGGAGACCACCGAGTGGTAAAACATCTGCAGCATGGTCTGGCAGACGTTAAAGGACCTGAGTCTCCTCAGTAGATACAGGCGACTCTGTCCCTTCCTGTATATTGCCTCTGCGTTTGTGGACCAGTCCAGTTTGTGGTCAATGTGGACACCCAGGTATTTGTAGCTGTCCACAATGTCCACGTTGGTCCCCTTGATGCTGACCGGGTTAGGGAGTGTCTGGTGCTTCCTGAAGTCCACCACCAGCTCTCTTGTCTTTGTGACATTCAGCTGCAGGTGGTTCTGTCCGCACCACTCCACGAAGCTGTCCACCACACTCATATACTCCACCTCCCGACCTCTGCTGGTACAGCCCACAATGGCAGAGTCATCCGAGAACTTCTGCAGGTGGCAGGACTGTGAGCAGTGTCTGAAGTCCGATGTATAGAGTGTGAACAGGAACGGAGACAGTACTGTGCCCTGGGGTGCCCCCGTGCTGCTCACTATCGTGTCCGAGATGGTGTTCCTCAGCCTCACAAATTGTGGTCGACCTGTAAGATAGTTAGTGATCCAGGTGACCAGTGGGGTCTCTACCTGCATGTCCAGGAGCTTCCTATTCAAAAGGGCAGGCTGCACGGTGTTAAACGCACTGGAAAAATCAAAGAACATGATTCTAACAGTGTTACCTGCCTCCTCCAAGTAGGTGTGTGCTCTGTGCAGCAGGTAGATGATGGCGTCCTCCACTCCAATACGGGGCTGGTAAGCAAACTGCAGGGGGTCCAGCGATGGTTCCACAACAGCACGCAGGTGTTTCAGGACCAGCCTCTCCAGAGACTTCATCACATGTGAAGTCAGAGCAACTGGTCTGTAGTCGCTGTGTGTGCTTGGATGTTTGGTCTTGGGCACAGGAACAAGGCATGTTGTCTTCCACAGGGCAGGGACAGTCATCAGGCTCAGACTCAGGGAGAAGATGTGCTGGAAGACCCCACACAGCTGTGTGGCGCAGTCCCTGAGTACTCTGGGGCTGAGTCCATCCGGTCCTGCAGCTTTTCCCGGTCGTAGTCGACTGAACTCCCTCCTCACATCTTCTGTGGTGATGTCAACTGTGGACACAGAAGAGCAGAGAGAGAGATCTGATGGGGGAGGGTGGGGGGTTGTTAATGGAAGGTGGGGTAAGGGGGGCAGGGTGATGTTATTGATGGGGAGGTGAAACTGGTTAGTATGGTTAGGGGGAGGGGGAGGAGGAGGAGGTACATTGTTGTTATCGACAGGTGTTAATGGTGCATCACAGGGAGGGGGAGGGTGGTCAGGGAGTGGACTATCAAACCTGTTGAAGAACAGGTTCAGCTGGTTGGCCTCCTGCAGATCTCCATCCATCAGCTGGTCAGAGATCCTATTGTGGCCGGTGATGGTTCTCATGCCACTCCATACCTCCCTCAAGTTGTTCCGGGCAAGTTGGCTCTCCAGTTTCCTCCTGTAGCTCTCCTTGCCCTCTCCAATCTTCTCCTTCACCTCTGCCTGGGCCCTCCTCATCTCCTCTCTGTCTCCACTCAAGAAGGCTGTCTTCTTTCTGTTGAGTGATGCCTTGATGTCCTTTGTCACCCATGGTTTATTGTTTGGGAAGCAGCGTATTGACCTGGTGGGGATTAGAGAATCTGTACAAAAATTAACATATTCTGTGATACAGTCAGTGAGTGTGTCTACATCACAGAACACATCCCAGTCAGTCACCTCAAAACATCCCTGCAGGGTCTCCAGGGCTTCCGGTGTCCACCTCCGTACAGTTTTGGTGGTCACCGGCTGCCGCTGTACTGCTGGTACATACTGGGGTTTGAGGTGGACTAGGCTGTGGTCTGATCTGCCCAAGGGAGGGAGAGCTATGGAGCTGTAGGTCTCTTTAACATTAGCATACAGTAAATCTAGAGTTTTATTTTCTCTTGTTTTACAGTCCACAAACTGCTTGAAAGTGGGCAGAGTTGATTTCAGATTAACATGGTTAAAATCGCCAGAAATCGCTATGAAGGCATTAGGGTGCTGGGTCTGAAGCCTCGCGGTCGCAGAGCTGATGACGTCAGTAGCCCGCGACGCCTCAGCCGAGGGAGCAATGTAAACAACGAGTACAATGGCGTGAGAGAACTCTCTGGGCAAATAATACGGACGTAGACTCACCGCTAGCAGTTCAATGTCCGGGCTGCACACACGCTCCTTTACCGTAACGTGTCCCGGGCTCCACCACCGGTTGTTCACGTAGAGCGCCAGTCCCCCTCCTTTCTTCCTGCCGCTCTCGGTGCAGTTCCTGCCCGTACCAACTGAAAGCCGGCTAAACTCACGGTAGAGTCCGGTATGTTTGCGTGCAGCCACGTCTCTGTAAAGCACATTACAGACGCCTCACGAAACACACACTCGCTCTTTGTGAGAGATGTTAACTCTTCCATCTTATTACCCAGTGATCTAACATTACCCATGACGATAGAAGGAAGATACGGCTTGTATCTTCTTTTCCTCAGCTGTCTTCTTTTGCCCCCTCTGCTTCCACGTTGTTTCCTTCTTAGTTCTTTGGGGATTTCGTGTCGCTGGCCATACATCCCGCTGTGCTGGAGACTCATCAGCTGATCCCTGGTGTAAACAATGGAGCCCTGGCGTGTTTCCGTCACGGCCGAGACGCGGCATGATAAAAGTGCTCCAAAAGCGATGAAGACCACGAAGAATGTCCGAAAAAGACGCATTATTGAAGTGCCTGACCGCTTATACTTCGATTTAGTACGAAGTAGAGTGTTTAGAGTAGAAATAAATTACGAAAAACAACTTAATACACCCGCGGTGTGCGGAGCTTCTCTGGCTGGCTGCTACCGCGAGGCCGCGCCGTTGTATGCCCTGCCTGCTAGCATCTTACAACCTGCTGAGAAAGAGAGAGTTTAGATGTTTGATTCTTGCCTTAAATACATTAATTTTCTAAAGAACAGAACTTTTGGCGTTTTAGTACATTATTCTCTAACAGACAGATAAATACATGTCTTTTAATGTGCTTGTTTTGCCTTGAAATACACTGCTCAAAAAATAAAGGGAACACTTAAAGAACAATGTAACTCCAAGTCAGTCACACTTCTGTGAAATCAGCCTGTCCAGTTAGGAAGCAACACTGATTGTGAATCAGTTTCAGCTGCTGTTGTGCAAATGGAACAGACAACAGGTGGAAAAGAGAGGCAGTTATCAAGACAGCCCCTATGATGAAGGCATTGATGCTATGGACTGGCCTGCACATTCCCCAGACCTGAATCCCATCGAACACATCTGGGATATCATGTCTCATTCCATCCACCAATGCCACGTTGCACCACAGTCTATTTTTGAGTATTGTACATTTATTTATTTATACGTTTAGTTCATTATGACCCAACAGCTGTCAACTCTACAGCATCTTAGCAGATAAAAGAAAACAAATCTGCACATTTTATCTGTTGAAAGTTTTATACCTGTTACAAATTCTTATTTTTAGACTTAGTGAATAAAAACTGTTAGTATGTAGAATCTATATTTGGGCAAATACGCGAACTGTTCTTCGCCCTTTTTGGCCACGCCGGGCACCCATATAAACAGACAGAACTGTGTGTGGAGCTTTTAAAAGGACGACTGTATGACTAAAGAGCAGGACTCCTGCTGCAAGAGGACTTTGACTTTTTATATCTCAGGGTTCATTCTTCTACAAACTGTTGTAATGCAGAGAGTAACCGCAAACCGACAGCCAGAGTCCCGTCTTCACTCCGTGTGACTGCTTCCCCGGGCGTGGACGGCGAGGTAAACGAACTGGGCTGCGTGGTGAAAGTTTACGTTGTGAAATAAGTTATACTATAGTTACAGGTTGATACTGGATACTGTCAATCTAACGACACAACAGGTTTTTCACCTGTTTCTCAAGTTAGAAAAGGTATGTCTGCTATATTATCACTCTGTGTGTGTGTGTTAAGCACTAATAACCCTTGAAAACTGTATTGACTTAGTCAACTTCATCATTAGCCTAATCAATTTTATAGTGCGGGATGTTAAAGTTTTAGGATTGACCTATTGATTGGCCCTAACAATATTTTTTTTTTACATTTTATTTATAAATAAAATTGACACCGTGGTCACCTTACAGAATAAAACCAAGTAAATAAAGAGTTAAATAACATTTCCAAGAGTTTAAATCGAGGCAACTGGACTCAAGGATTGTTTTTTGAAGACGTTTCACCACTCCCCCAAGTGGCTTCTTCAGTTCTGCCTAGAGCCCCCAAGCCACTTGGGGGCTCTAGGCAGAACTGAAGAAGCCACTTGGGGGCTCTAGGCAGAACTGAAGAAGCCACTTGGGGGAGTGGTGAAACGTCTTCAAAAAACAATCCTTGAGTCCAGTTGCCTCGATTTAAACTCTTGGAAATGAGTATGACCTGGATGAATGAGAGCATCCACAGATATATGAGTTAAATAGACATTACACGTTGCAACAAGTGCTTGTTGGTTGGGTTTCCCTGATAATGAGAAGCCTCAATAAGGCATGGTCTCCTTTTTAGGATGCTGAGGGTGAATGGTGCCAAGCAAGCATATGGATACTTATAAATTGCTGGCTGTGGATTTCTCCAGGTGAAGACTAAGAGTCTGTCCCAGGTGGAGGAGTTTGAGTATCTCGGGGTCTTGACAGTGAGTGACAGTAAAAGAAAGAGGGAGATCGACAATAGGCTGGGAGCAGCCTCTTCAGTGATGAGGGCACTGTGCTGTGCATCAGTGGTGAAGAGTGTTGAATTTGACAGCTGGTCCACGGCATGTCTGTAATGATTTCTCTGTATATTGGCCTTTGAGATCAAAGATCAAGATCGATGCTCCTCCATTGAGGGAGGCCAGTTAAGGTGGTTCAGGCATCTGGTTAGGATGCACCTTGGGCACCTCCTTTTGGGGGTTTACCATGCACAGCCAAGGCTACATTTTTTAGCTAGCCTGGGGGGAGCTGGGGATCCCTCAGGAGGAGCTGGAAAATATTGCTGGAGTCACTGAGTTTGGGTGTGTCTGTTACCTACCTGTTGCTACCTTGATAGACCTAGCATTTGGAGGTTGGATGGATGGTTGGATGGATGGTTGGATGGATGGATGGATCTGAACAAAATTGTCAAATCACAATTTTGCTTCCCTTCAGGCAGTTGTGGATGTTTAATCCCCTGCTCAGAGGACATGTATCCTGTAGACCTGCCACCTGAGGATGAAAAAGACTTGATATCTACATCTGAACATTACCTTTCCTCTTTGGAGTCAAGACCTTGCAATAACGAATGGTTTCTATCATCACAGACTTCAAAGGTACTTTAGCACCAGCTTTTAATAAATGATCACTTCTGTATAAAAACTGTTGGATTAGCCATCAATAAGCATGATTTGTTGTGTTCCTGTCTGTACAGGTCGAGATAACTGCAGCAAACATAAGCAAGCTGCAGCTGTTTAAAGATGAACTGCCTGTGTGTGCAGTGCTGGCTCTTCACCTTCCGGATGATCAAACACAAGGTGTTAAACACACTGTTGCCATCAGGTGCCCTACGGTGGTCAAAAACTGAACCATTTTCTGCTCTGATGTTTCCCTTCAGTTGTGGCATTATACCTGCATAAGAAATGGTGGCGTTTGGACGATGTCTTGCAAACATCCAGTAAATCCAGAAGTGGCCTCGTGTCGGTAACTGTGTAATATCTGTTGACATGTTAGCATCGCTACAGCATAGCCATCTGTCAGTTAGAGGTTTCTTCATAAATGACACCAAAGTCAGGTCACTAAGGCTACGCACTGTAGCTAGAGAGCATATTAACTTTAAATATGATCACTTGCATTTAGAAAAACATTAAATAATATATGATTTGTATTCTTATTGTTGGACAATGTGGATGGACAAATGATGATGGTGATGGCAGAATATCATATAGTGTTATAATCCCTATAAATGCTAATAAAGGCTTATTTTCTTTATTTATTTGTATTAAATTAGTTGTAGCAATGACACAGGCTGTATAAACCATTACTCCTACGTGGTGTGTTCCCACGTTTACATTTTTTGAATAAGCCATTTGCCTCAGCAGTATGTGTCATAAGGCCGTGGCAGCAAAATTACAGAACAGAGCAGGCGAGCTCCACTAAAAGTTGGAGGTTGCATGCAGCTTCACTTCTCAAACATCAATGCACAGACTTTGGTTTCAAGATAACATCTTTTGTCAAGATGGCAGCAGCAAGGTAATTTGTGTGATGAGCAGCGGCAGAGCCACTCTGTCCATCTTTCTATACAGTCCTTGACAAGAGATATTCTAGGTGAAATGCTTAAAAATAAAACTGGAAATCCAACATAGAAATGTAGCTGTTTGCTAAATGAGTCATGGCTCTGTTGTATGATGGTTTTAGTTTATGCTGGTGAGTTTCCTGCTTGTCATCCACAGGTGCAATCAATTATAGAGAGGGTGATAGTGTTCCTGCTCAGTCAGATAGTGGAGAGGCCTTCACCAGCTGCTTTGTTCTCACTGCATCCCCACACAGAAAGCTGCAAACTGCTGTGGAGGGACAGCCAGGCAGTTGGCTTCTACACTGTCAAGCACAAAGGTGGGGTGAAAGAGAACAAGCGTGAGGGATCAAATGTAACCTTAACATTTAAAATATAGAATTTAAGTATGCTTGATTGACCTTCCTTTTTTTAATCCAAGTTCCAAATCTTTATCTGTTGCAAATAAATCAATCCGTTTTTAATACTTAAATTAAGACACTTCTGCTGTTTTAGGCAGCTTATGTAATGGCTGGAGCAGCTGCTGCTACCTGTTACCTGTCCTGGACACAGTGCTGGTGAGGAAGAGCTATAGGAGGAGGGGCTTCGGCCTTCTGATGCTGCAGGATTTCTGCTCCTCTTTCTCCACAGAAGAGTTTCTGGGTGTCAGCTCTCCATTATCACCAAGCATGGTGGCAGGTCAGCTGAGGTCCTCTTTCAGCCTGTTTAGTCACACTCTCATTCCCTTCCTTCTCTCCTTCCTTCCTTTATGGCATAGATGGTAACTAATGGTACCATATTTTACATGTCATTTTAACTTCTCCTGCTTTTAGAAACCGTGTGTAACCCTAAAGTAAGCATGTTTGAATGTGATCTGTTTAGTGGTCAGGAGGTTCCTGAAGCAGCATGAGGACCTTCGGGAGTGTCTGTATGAGGTAGAAGCCCCAGGAGGTTGGACTCAACGACGAAACATCTGGCTAAACATCCAGCTAGGACGCTACTTCCATGGTAAACATTTCACTTTTATGTGTTAAAATGTCAATGTTGAAAAAAAGAATTGATATTTTTGTTATACTGGTAGAAAAACAAAAAAAGACAAACATATGGTGACCGGGTGACCTCATTTTTCTTTCCAGCCATCCATGAGGAAAGCAGACCAGCTTCTGAACATACACAACAATGAAGTTGTCATCTCATCTCAGGATGTGACAATGTGCTGACATCATCTAAAAATATGTGTGTTGTTTGCCATGACATCTAAGTATATACATTCATCTCTGACTAAGACTGGCAAGCAAGTAACAGTTTCAGTTAAAATTGGAGCTGCATTGAGGCCCCTTATTCTTATCCTTATTATAGCTGTGATAACATTATAATTTATGATACTGACCTTAGTAAGGCATCCAGCTTATGTTTCCATCTCATGCAAGTACTACAACAAATGCTGCTCCAAAGTCTGTGTGTCTACTGTCTGTAAGCTGTAGATAAACTGCAGAATGTAGAGATCAAAGCATTCCTCACTGCGCCGAATTGCATAAACATATATTTCATACTTATTATGTATACTGTTCACAAATGTGACCTGATTGCTGTTGAGAAAGAGAGACTAATATATAAGAATTGATCGTCCAGGGGCCATGAATATTAACTTTTGTTGTTAGGCTTCAGACCAAATTTCAACTTCATTGTGATTTGTTGCATATATTAAAATGTTACCTCATTGTTTCATTTAACAAACCAATATGTAGAAGTTGTTGCCACCTAGAGGTAGGGCTGGGAAGCAGAGGCATTATACACTGCTCAAAATAAAATAAAGGGAACACTAAAATAACACATCCTAGACTTCAATGAATTAACCCTGGGGGATCTCCTCCCAGACCTGGATTAAAGCATAGGTCAACTCCTGGACCGTCTGTGGTGTTGGTGGATGGAACGAGACATGATGTCCCAGACAATGGGGACATCACAATGGGTCTGAGGATCTCATCCTAACCTAATGGCCGTCAGGGTACCTCTGGCTAGCACACGGAGGGCTGTGCAGCCCTTCAAATGCCTCCCCACACCATGATTGACCCACCGCCAAACCGGTCATGCTGGAGGATGTTACAGGCAGCAGAAGGTTCTCCGCAGCGTCTCCAGACTCTGTCACGTCTGTCACATGTGCTCAGTGTGAACCTGCTCTCATCCGTGAAGAGCACAGAGCGCCAATGGTGAATCTGCCAATCTTGGTGTTCTCTGGCAAATGCCAATCACCCTGCATGGTGCTGGGCTGTAAGCACAAGCCCCACTTGCAAACCTTCTTGCCACAGCTCACATTGCCATCCATCCTGCCATCCACTACCTGAGCAACTTGTGTGGGTTGTAGACACCGCCTCATGCAACCTCTAGGGGTGAGAGCACTGACAAATGCAAAAGTGAGCAAAACATCAGGCAGAAAGGATGAGAACAGAGAAATGGTCTGTGGTCAGCACCTGCAGAACCTCTCCTTTATAGGGGCTGTCTTGATAATTGCCTCTCATTTCCACCTGTTGTCTGTTCCATTTGCACAACAGTAGCTGAAATTGATTCACAATCAGTGTTGCTTCCTAACTGGACAGGCTGATTTCACAGAAGTGTGAAACTCCTTCTCCTCCTAGTGTGTCACCCGTCCAGCTGATTTACCTACCCCGGCCTAATGTGCTTCACCTGTGTCTCATTGTCTTCTCTTGTCTCCTGTATTCAGTTGGTGTGTTTCTTATGAGCGCACCCTGCCAAAAGTCCTGTGTGATTCTTATGAGTGTTCAAGCCTTTGTTTTCGAGTTCTTCTTTTAAATCTCCTCTTAAAACTCACTTTTATCACTTAGCCTTTTCCTAAGCCGGTTTTTTTATCTATTCATTCATTGTTTTACATTATTAGTATGATTGCTGCAAGGCTGCAGGCTGACACACAGAGGCATACAAAGCTCTGAATTGCTCTGATTCTTAAAAAAAAAAAAAATTGCTCTGATTCTCCAGCAATTAAGAGCAATTCTTCACATCAGCATTCAAAGCAATGCTTCAGCTGCAGCAATAAAACTTGCATTTTCTTCAGGAAATGCCCTTTTCTAGTTGCATTTTATTATTGTTTTATTGCTTTATGCTATTACCCTGATTTTATCTTACGGGCCTATTTTTATTTTTATTTTATTCTACTTTTAAAATTGACTTACCTTGTGCAATTCGTGTCTTATTTTATGATTTTCACTGGATGGTAGTTTAACCACTCACTGTTGTTCTTGTTTTATTATTATTATAATATATGACTTTGCCTGTTTCTTGTTTCTTTGCCTCTTTCCCTTTGTACGGTAGACTGTCTTCCAGGTTTTTTATCCTATCCTAAACCCTAGCCTGAACTTTCAACTGTGGTTTTTGCCTCTCCTTGTGTACAGTTGCCTGGTTGGACTGCTTTACTGTATACCGAACCTTTTTGTAATAAACTTTGGATTTTTGCTACCGACCAATTCTGGTCCTGCTTCTGAGTCTGATCCACACCAGGAATTCATTAGAGGACAACAATGTGCAGATTTCACAAAGGAGAGTTGGTTTGAAGCAGTTGACCTTTGGATGTTTGAGCACTGACATGCTGTTAAACCACCACCCAAAGTGTTTCAGTGTTTCCATTTGCACCTATCCACAAAGAAGAAGGCATCATCTTATTTATGTTGTTTATTATTATTACTCTATTTAGTTTTATTTACGTTGTGTCTCCCTAAGGAAAAAGGAAAAAGGTAACCTTCAAGCAGGACCAGGCTCATAATGGGGCCCTGCTGCTGATGGCTCTTTCAAAAGCCCAGCCTAGAGCTCCAGCTGCCATGTGGTCAGTCCTGCTTGGAAAAAGTTTAATGACTACTACATCTTTCTTTTTCTTTTTTTAGTTTTGGGCGCAGATAGAAACTACTTTGTGTGTTACAGTTACATAGCTGAGTTTTTGCCATAATATAACAGAACAAATTGAAAGGTATTGTGTACAGCATGAATACATCCAATTTTATACATTTAAAAATTAGTTTAAAGAACAAATTCAGGATTTTGCCAGCTGTGATGCTCCTGTTGCTCAGATTCAGTGTGCAAGTGTAAGTGAGAAGAGAAAAAACAGTCCTTAAAGCTGTAATATTATAAACAGGAGTTTACTGTACACATTATCCAGCATTAACAGCTTTGTTTCAATATGTTATGTTGTACACATAAGGTAGGAAGATGGATCTGGGCCCAAGAAATAATTATAATCATTTTTT
Organism: Parambassis ranga; assembly: GCF_900634625.1. Taxonomy (NCBI): domain Eukaryota; kingdom Metazoa; phylum Chordata; class Actinopteri; family Ambassidae; genus Parambassis; species Parambassis ranga. The sequence goes on from NC_041027.1 coordinate 511,976, forward strand.
ATAAGACATTACAAGTAGTGACACATGATTTATTAAACAACACTGAAACAAATACCTTCTGTGTAGAGTGCAGAACACTGCAGGCAGAAAGGTGTAGCAAGATGATGTCATATTGGGACAGACCACAGAAGAAACAGTCAAGGGGTGCAGGTGTTACACTCTACTTTGAATAGCTGGGACAGGAAGGATGTTTATATGTGGTCCAGTAGAAATGAGTTTGGAGATGACTGATAACTGATGAAGATGGTGCTGTGAAGAACTAATGTCCTCTGCGAAGGTAGAGATTGAGCTGCTCCTGGTTAAATGAGACAAAACAGATATTGTGTTACAATGCTGATATAATTCACACCTTGAATATTGAACATGCAAAAGCTAGATTAACAGGAAACTGTGCGTGTGCCATAGCTTACCGTTTTCTTCTCTGCTTTATGTACACCATAGTGTTGTTTTGCAAGGGCTCTGTTGGCCAAATTATTTTAAGGTGCAAGCATGGCCTAAGAAAGAATACCTGTAATAATGTTGCAGAAACCATTACAAGTGCTGATATGACTTATGAGAAAAACCTTCAAAAATTCACTACCTTCTGTCTGCTGTGGCTGACTTTGTAGTCAGCCACATGACAAAATTGTGTCATGTCCAGGACCAGAGAGGATGGAGAGGAGCACAAGCAGGGTGGACAGGTGTACACAGTGCTCTGAAGAATAGCTGGGACAGGCACCATGTATGATGTCTGTCTGTGTGGTCCAGCTGAGAGGAGACTCAGTAGTGTCATGTGTGCAGGTAAACAGATGGAGCTGCTCCTGAGGAAATAAGGCAAAATAGATATTATAATAAACAAATCATTTTGTATAACTCACACCTACTGTACATATATGTATACATACAAAAGGCAGCTTAAGAATAAACTGTTAGTATAGCACTGCTTACTGTTTCAGATGCTCCTCTGCTCTCTCTGTGAACACTGGACTCTCAGGTTCTCCACACATGTTGATTGTCAGAAGTGATCACTGAGTAGTTTTCCAAAGGCTGTTGTGTGCATCAGGTAGGGAGTTGGATCTGGGTCATAGAAAGCAGCTGTAATCATTTTGCACAACACATCACATGCAGTGACAAGTTAACTAAAAAACATTTAAAAGTCTGATACCTTGAAATCATACTGAGGAGCATGATTTAGTAGTGATGTCATATCGGCCTCTTGATGTGTGAAAAAACCTAAAGATACAAATGACAGTGATCATTTCAGCTGTAGCACCACATGAACAATGACTGGTACAATCTTAATTACTGACTGACTTACAAGTTAAAACACATTACAGGAGTTACAAATAAAATTACAATACCTTCTTCTGATGTGACTAAAAAGGACCACTGTCACCAGGAAGACGTGCTTCTGTACGATGCAGGTGTGGCAGCATGATAAGTCTTTCCTCAGGACCAGACAGGAGGTCAGTTAAAGGTAGCTGGTTAGGAGCAGATCCTGACAGTGCAATGGAGGGGAAAGATGTAAATTCTTTCAGAAAACACAGGAGAACACTCTCAAACAGGATAGGTGCAGTTAGTGTAGCATTGTATAGTCTCTTACCTGGTATTCTCTCCCTCCCACACTCGTGTGCTATCATTAAATATTTTTTGCGGGCATCCTCTGGTCCACCCACCCACCCTTACAGCCTCAAAGAGACCTCAGCAGGCAAGATGTTAATGCCTTGCTACACACAGAGGATGCCCCAATTCTGCATGAATTTATGTGTATATTCAGATAATGTAATTTCAAATCTCAGTATTTTTATCTTAAATATTTAATACAGTAGGCAACAGTTTGTCATGATTATTGGTCTTAACTTCTCAGTTGTTAAGCATAATGAGTAATGAACATTTCTAAAAATGTACTTTTTGTTCAGTCACACATCCTTAATACATTAACTTACCTATGGGCTGTTCAATGACATGACACAGTATACAGGGTTGTGATAACTGTAGTAGGTTTTCATGACACCTGAATGTAGACACTGCTGTGGTCGAGAGATGAAAATGAGATCCAGCAATGTGTTCTTGTCTGTGGATGCATCCATAATAACTTGTTCATGTCCTCTTGAGTTGAACAGTTCCAAAATGGGCTTTCTTGCACTAGACAGAGCATTCTCATTGAAGTCACCACATACAATAATGGGGTGACAGTCCATGATCTCTAGTGACTCTAAAAGGCTGACCAGATTTTTCAAGAATGGTGTTAAACTGTAGTCTGGAGGTCTGTATACAACAGCAATCAGGGCACTCACTGGAGCTTCAACCCTCAGAGCCAGAAACTCAAGATCAGTAACATTATGTACGTACTGTTTCTCATGAACCTGAATGTGGTTTTTTACATAAACAGCTACTCCACCACCACTTCTGTTGGCCATCAGAGGAAAGCTTGTGTAGGACAGGTTTCTGTTACGCTTGAACATTCTGTACCCTTCCAGATGAAGACTGTCTGCAACAAAGGAACCTTGATGCCTTTCAGTGAAACCTCAGCTGATGCAGTTGTCATTCCTTGGACCTTATGGATGGTGCATGCAAACGCCAGCTTAAGAGGAAACTGTCTGCGCACTGTTCCTTTCTGCTTCATATTTTCTTCTGCTCTCTCTATGTACACAAGTCTGTCAGGAGATTCAGCTGTGTCATGATCCATTTCAAGTCCAAGCTTAGTGACATAATCATTACTTTCTGACATCACTATTTTGACTAATTTTCCAAATGCTCCATTGACCAAACCGTTCTGTACATCAATGTTTCTGGTGAGCATGACACGAGCACCTTTAGCAACTGTTAGTGTGTCTGCTAACTCATTTTTGCCTCCTTTAAATGGTTTGGGTTGCCGAGTCATTCTGGCAGTTCGCGGATCTTTTTTAAAGTCATCTGCATCAATGTTAATTATATCACAGTGGAGTATAGCCAGTGTTTTAGAGTTATGTTCATTCACCTGTTTGTTAGTTGCAAAAATGTGCAGTACATCAGTTGGACAAAGGTCTGGTTCAGTAATAGCCTGTGACAACAGTGCTCTGTCTGCACCTGACAGCTCGTCTGACTTTTCTTTCACACGGATCCTGTTCAGCGTTTCTGCAAAGGCAACATCATCTTTCTGACTCATAATCTCAGTCAGAGTGATCATCTGGAAATGTTCCTGCCACAAGTCAATCTGTGATGGGTCATACACACACAGAGGTTTAGACTGTCTCACTGGTGGTAACTGATAAAAGTCTCCAACAACAATGACTGACATTCCTCCAAATGGTCTCTGAGTGCCTTTGATTTGTTTGAGTCAAGCATCCACATATGCAAACAGGGGCTTTGACACCATGGACACCTCATCAATGACAAGGATTTCAGCATTGAAAAGTTCAGCTCTGACTTCATCTAGACGGTTTCCAAGTCCTTGAAATGGAGGTTTAAGACTTCGTGGTAGTTTAAGCAGAGAGTGTAATGTTGTACCAGAAATATTAAAAGCTGCAGTTCCAGTGAATGAAGTCAACAGGACTGTGGGGTTTGATATGTCACCTTCATCAGCCTGTCTGGGAACCCTGCTCAGTATCTTAGAGGCCTCTGAGTAAATGCACTTGATAAGATGTGATTTTCCTGTTCCAGCACCACCACTGATATAAAAAAAGAACTGTTCTGGATTCAGTCCACATACTTGTTTGATGCACCAGTCTCTGACTGCATAGAACACACAGGCTTGTTTCTGGTTCAGGTTCTGATACATGTGGCGTAGTACTGCAGGATCAATTGCAGGGGGCTCTCTCATGGCTCTGATTTCTGTTTCAGCATTAGCCTGTCGGCTGTAGTCTGGAACATTCTCTTGTTCATGTTCATGGTCAGGTTCTCTTGCCTGCAACTCTTCAATGCATTCTAATCTTTCCATTTCAGACTCAGCAGCCAGATTACACCACTCATTAATCTCCCCTTGGTTCTGTTCATAGTCTTCAACAGCTTTCTCAATCTCATCACTGTGTTTCTCATATTTGTCTTTGTTTCGTTTGATAATCTCTCTAACACTCTCACCATGATCTGAACCTGGAAGTTGAACCCAGCCACTATGATAGAAGGACTCATAGGTAGGGAGGAAGGGTCTTTTCAGTTCACCATCTGAGCGATGAGGGAGGTACAGCTTTAACAGAGTGCTATAATATTGCTCTGGATATTTTTCATGTGATGGGCGGAAGAATCTGATCACAGCAGGTTTGTCATTCCTTCTCTTCTGAACATATCCCATCTCATTCAGAAGGGGCAACACATCTTTACCTTTTTTCTGCTGGCCATAGACAATGCGACAAGTAGCTGCAAAATCTGCCATGCACATCTGTTCAAACTCTGGTGTTTCAGGTCTGCTTTTGTATTTGTCTGCCAGAGAAGTCATCCAGATGTGGACAGAGTCAGGAGTTGTGTCATCAAGGGAGGAGAGAGGAAGACTCATTCTCACTGGGTTGTCATCAGTGGGTACGAATATGACAGCACGTGAACACTTTTTCATGTGGAGACCACATGCTCGGGCCACACACTCCTGTGCACTGACTTCTCTCTTTTTTGAGTATGCCTGCATGACATGTCTCATTTCATCACACTCATTGACAAAGTCTGTGTTGGAGTTCTGAATAACGGTCTTGAGGTACTCAGAGAGTGCTGATTCACTCTTACAAATGTAACTGGTGATGTACTGAATCACACTGTAAGCATTCAGTATGTAGGAACAGTCTTGATTTGAATCAAATGCTTCCAGTAAATGAGGGTTGTAAGCATTAACCCAGCTGTCCTTTGGATCACGTTTCAGTATCACAGCGGAGGACTTGTTGATCTTGTTGAGACATTTTTTATACTCATCTAGTGTCAGTTTACAACGAGCCAGAAGCTGTTCTAAACTCATGGAAGCAGATTCAGTTTCATTAAGCAACTCATTGAGTGGCCTGAGCTTGAGCTTTGCAGTTGCCATGTCAATGCCATCATTATCATCATCATCATCATCACAGGGTCTTGTGATCATTGTCTGTTTGCAGGGTGGTTTGGGGAATCCAAAACGGCACCCAGAAGAAACATTTTTGAAGCAAGTTCTGGAGTGGCTTTTACTGTGCATCTGCACTTCTGTCACTTTTTTGTACAGGTCAGGTTGTTGTTGTGGGTCAGGTAGCTGAGCAGAGATGTATCTGTTCACAAAGTTACACACAGTCTGATCATCATCTTCCTCAAACACAGGAGCACCATCAACCCAGATGAGACAGTGAATGTGAGGACTTCCTCTGTGCTGAAACTCAAGCCTGTAAAAGTAGTCAACAACTTTTCCAAGTGGCTGTGCAGGAGACAAGATTAAATCTCTGAATAGAGCCTCAACACGTTTGTCAAACATGCGCATTGCTGTTACAGGATTACTTCTCAGAATGTCACACTTTGAGGACCAGTCAAGCTCATCAAAGTTAACTTCTTCACCTTGCTGTCTTTTTATGGCTTCAATCACTTCAGGCCAGCGCATCTCAGCTGCTGAGAATGTGCAGAAGAATGTGGGAGTTCCAAGCTGTCTGATCATAGCAAACAGATCTTTGGTTGTTTTGTGCCAATAAGCTGGTGTTCCTCTCAGAGGCTGCATGAATCTGATAGCATCTTTGTTTCGCACCAGTCTCTCAACTTCACGTTTGTCTTGCAACATTGCAGAAGTTATTTTCCGTCCATCTCTGGTCACAGGTTTACCTTTCCGTAACTGTATAGTCATGCTGGAAGTAGCCAAATGTATCTCAGTCACAAACTGTGCAAAGAACAAGTAGTTTGTGTCTCTGGCAAAACGATCATCAACACTAAAAAGCCTTATTTTGAAATAACTGCTGGGTGTCAGTTTAATAGGTCTATTTTCATCCAGTGTATTTTCACCAGTGGGAAACTGAACAGGGAATGCCATGGCCTCTAGTTTAGGTGTTCTGAAAAAACTGACTGGACTGTTTCTTTCTGCGGGAGCCACAGAGTATATCCCATCAGAAAAGCTCAGTATTTCTTCTCCAACATCACATGGTTGTAGACATGATTCTAGAGCAAATCCACCATTAGGCATGTCACCTTCCTGTCCTGAATCATCTCTCTGCTGCTGTTCTGCTTGTTCATCATCACAAAAAAAACTTTCAAGATCCTGTTCGTTCAGAGCATTATTATCTTCTCTCTGATTTAATGCATCAATCTCACATCTGTCAATTTCCATCATATCATCTTCATCATAATCATCATCCCCCATGCTTGCATCATCATCATTATCATCTTCATCATCAGGGAGTGTTGGGTCACACAGTTCAGCTTCATCTCTGATAGTCACATCCTCATACTGTGGGTGTATTTGCTTCAGTTTATGTAATGCTTGTATGAGTTTGGTCCAGGTCACAGTCTGGAACAGCTGATGACCTTTGTAGCACAGTCGTCTCTTCAGTTTTACTCGCAGCACCTGAGACTCACTTCTCAGTCTGGGTAAAGATTCAACAGTTATCATCACAAACATGAATATATTTTCCTGTTAGACATACTGCTGTCATTTGATGGTTTTTGGTGTAATTTGACCTCATGCAGGGACGAACTTGGTTTGGAAAAGATGACACACAGTACACACATAGGTGGGGCCTGCTTTTATGTTTGATTTGAAAATAGATATAGCCTCTTGCATCAAAGGGTTGTCACTTTGATGTGTTTGTCTATTTATTCTGTATTTTATTTTTATTTTCATAGCACATCTCATGTTCCGTATCATCCGAGATGCAAGATTATTTTTATGTCTGTTTTGCATTAGTTGTTTCATTAATTGTTTGTGTCTGTCTCTGAAAATCAGATCATTTTTATAGCGCTCAAACACATACCCTCTCTGCCTGGTTCTGTAAGCAATATCGCTGGCATATCGTTCAGTTACACGGCACATTTTTTTAATTCGAAAATCTGCATCCGTTGCATAGCGTGCTGTAAAATATTGCTTCTGTCTGAGTCTGAAATGAGAATCTCTGTTATAGCGTGCTGTAATGTATTGCTTCTGTCTGAGTCTGAAATCAGTATTCTCACGGTAATTTCTTTTGACAGTAGTTCTTTTGGTTTGTCTAAATTCAGCATTTGTTTGATATTTTATGTTTGAAGATGACTTTTTCTTCGCTCTATACATCTCATTTGAGGCATATTTTTGTCTTTCATTCCTTTTTTGATTGTCTCTTCTTTGTGGAGTTTTTGGTGAAACCATGAGCCTTCTCTTGATTTTTCTCCTTTCCTGTTTACTGCACTTTGACAATTTATTGGAAATGTCTTGCAATAATGTGTCAGCAAAACTACCAGCAACACACATATCAGTCATGACTTGAATCAGAATTTATCACTTGACTGGTTGCCTTGAAATCATACTGAGGAGCATGATTTAGTAGTGATGTCATATCGGCCTCTTGATGTGTGAAAAAACCTAAAGATACAAATGACAGTGATCATTTCAGCTGTAGCACCACATGAACAATGACTGGTACAATCTTAATTACTGACTGACTTACAAGTTAAAACACATTACAGTCAAAGTACTGACAGAACAATCGCTGGCTGTGTTTCTCCTCATAGCAGCTGAGTTTGACTCACCAATAATAGGTTCTTCAAGTACAGGACATGCAACAGAGACAGTGGTCACTCTGCAGTCTGAGTCAGAGACATCATTGCATTGGTTTGTTCTGTCATTCTGAAACTCTACAGGCTTCAGCTCATAGTAGCAGGAGGACTGTATGTTGTTCATTCTGTAGCACAGCATAAGCCAGTCAATCATCTCACTGAGACGTGTGAAAGTCAGCATCACAGCTTTACCATGTACATTAGACATGTCTGGTGGTGTAGGCAAACCATCATCTGTTCTGGAGTGGGGATCAAAGAAGCCGTACCTGCCTGATCTGGTTCTGAATACTGCAATACATAATCCAGCCATAATCAATAATGCATACTGTACATCTGTTAGCAAACAGCTCAGTCCTGCCTCAAGGCTAAGAAAGTCATCTGTAGCACCAGGTAAAGATTCTCCAAATGATCCATACCGAGACAGCAGCGTCATGTCAGCCTGATATACACATCTGCGTGCAGGAACTGTATCAGGGAGCTCATCAGTGGCCAGATGGATGCTGTTAGGATATAGTCTTCTAGCATTGCTGTACATCAGATTACCTTTGTCCAAGAGAAGATCCAGGTCTGCTCTGCTGAGGTTTTCATTCTCATGGAGGAATGCAAGGAAGGTCAGTGAGTTACATGTACACTGCTGGTTTCTGTATTTACCATACTTGAGAGAGGCCTGACTGCGAGAGGCACAGACACGTGTTACAGGAGACTGGTCTTCCAACTGTTCTGCATGAGACAGTCCTGCCACACATGGAGCATCACTGTAGCATCGTTTCTTTACAATGTCAGCATATGACACTGCTGGCATGCAAGGTTTTTGCTGATTTCCTTGAACAATTTCAGCACTGGATTTTACAGAATCATTTTTCTCATCAAAGGAACTAGGACATATTACCTGCTCACCTCTTTGAGTGTCATCAAAACACTGCCAGCGGATTTTTGCAGTTTGTGATTTCTTACACCTCCTGGGCATTTCTCCCGTTATCAGTAAAGATGTTACTTGCAATATAGAAACAAGACAATGACTCTTTCAAATAGTTAAATAGTTTAATATTGATCTCAGTGGATATCTGGAATATTTATCTCAGTGGATTGTCTTGAATAATTTGGCTCAAATGGATTCAGTCCAAATTGGTGAAATACAGTGAGGAAAGAAGGCAGAGACAACACGTGGGTGAGAACAGGACAGGATAGCGACAGGGAGGGGGTGTGAGGCTTGAAATGGAAGAACTGGATCACTGCTCTTCTACTGGTCGTCCTTAGGCAGGATTATCTGGGGGAAAAGGAAAAAGAAAAGAAGAAGAAAACTATTTCCACTGTATCCCCTTTTAAATAACTTTATATTTAGAATGGACATTGTCAGTGTGAGTGAGTGAACGAATAAACTATAAACCAACAACAACTGAAGCATGGCTGCAAGCTAGCTAGCTAAAGGCTGCAAGAAGTTATTTTCTGACTACGGCAGCTAGCTAGCTAATTCCTAAATTAAAAAAACAGGTTGTATTTCCTGTAAGCTAACTTCGTCTAATAGTAGTCATGACAATTTATTTTATTTTTACAATGTGTCTATTGCTAATGTGTAAAGGTAAGTTATTACCTGCTTAGTGTCTGCTCACCTCAGCGATGACAAGAGCCAACTGATGAGGGTTCGTTGCTGTGGCGATTCATGTGGAATGAGACGTTCATGGACACTGGGAAATTGGAGACCTCATTACGTCTTCACCTAAATGATCTAGTTTGGATGCTTTTCGATGTTTTTTTATATATATTTTTTCTATACATATTTCTTTGTAGCTGAGTTTTATATTTGGCTAGTCATTTGCTAGTCATAATAATAATAATTATTTGAATGAAGGCCAGACCTGCAGTGTAGTCCTCCTCTGTAGTCGTAGCATTTACTGAGTTTTCTAGTTCATTGAATGGCCCACAAAACTTCCGGTTGATCGAAGGTAGCTGTCACTCCGACGGTCTTCACCCTCGACACGCGTCAGTAAAGCACGATGACGTGGAGTGGGACATCACATTATAACATCTTTGCAGAGTCTAAAGCTAATTATTTATTATCAGCGAGCGGCACGAAGGACCTATAATAATAATAATAATAATAATAATAATAATAATAATAATAATAATAATAATGTAATTATATGCACTTCAAACATGGAGTTGGACACTTGATAACTGAAAAAACAATCATTTTTATTGACATACATCAGCAAACAATTTTTATCCAATTATTAAATTTTGTAACACTCAACAATCATTTTATTAACAGAAACTATATACAAATTATGTTTGTAATTATTATTAAATTTTGTAACACTCAACAATCATTTTATTATTAACAGAAACTATATACAAATTATGTTTGTAATTATTATTAAATTTTGTAACACTCAACAATCATTTTATTATTAACAGAAACTATATACAAATTACGTTACGTATGTTTGTAATTATTATGTAGTTATTATAAATTAATTGGGGGGGGGAGAAGTGGGTTGGGGGAAACATGGGGGAAAGTCCAACATCAATGGAAAGGTACAGAGGGTGGAAAGTGTGAAGGATTTCATTCCACCCTGTGTACCTTCCCATTGCCAAAGAAAATTAAAAGAGTTTTTGGGAACTCCTCCAGTTCCTCGGGCAGGTCTTTAGTCCACACTGCCCGAGGAACAACAAACTCTGTGTGCTGGAGGCTTAAGATGGCGATGTCTCCATTGGCTTTTGTGCGGAGTCCCTCCACCTCCACTGCTACGGGTTCCATTGAATGCTGAAGAAAGGAAATATGAATATTAATTGCTTTGGAAAGCCGCAAATAGCTTACTTCCTACAGTGGGTAAACTCACCTTCACTTCGGTGAAGTGGGTGCTTTGCAGGCAGTAGCCGAAGTCCGGGCTGTACTTTCCCCTTAAGTGGCTGACGGTGATGGGGACCCCAATTGATAGTGGGGTCATGACTGCCTCCCTCCAAAACAGCACAGTAACTTCCTGTGTGCCCTATAATGAAAGAGGTTGTTTAGTTCTGAACAGGTGATGAAGCAACTGATGAAGCTGCTTGGAGGAGCAGTCCAGTTGCCTCGCTTTAACCTCTTTACTGAAAATAAACTGAATCACTAAAAATGTTCATCAACATCAACACTTTACCAAAGTGGAAATGAGTTAAACATGTTAAAGTAACATCAGCTTCCTACCTCCCTGAGCTTTAGTCGCCTCATGGGCACACCTCCACCCTGCTGCCCTTTATACTCCCTCACAGGATCCAGCTAAATGTGACAGAGAAGGGTTGTTAAACTTAAAATATATGATGATGCCAGATATGATGTGAAATCATACGGATGCAAAATCAATAATAATGTAATGCTTCAGTGAGATTAGCAGGAGGCCATCATAAGAAACTTACAGCTGTGACATGTCCAGATGTTGTCACATATTCAAATTGCTCAGGGTGAGCAACCAAATCTGATGTTGTGACATCTGGTGAGGGTGGTTGCAGTGTCTTCCTGCCCTCTTCCTCCAGATGGCCATCCACATTAACAGGAGGGCAGCAAAAGATGACAGTGTTTTTGCGACACAGCAGGGTGTTGGGTGAACTTGTGCTGGTCACTAAGTTTTTGACCACATAGCTTTTACCCAATTTAATTTTGGAGGCCAAATCGTCAAAGAGAACAATTTTTTTTACACTGTAAAACATTTGTAAAAACTTGGGTCACATTTAGTTCTCCATCTTCAATTTTCCATTTAGCCAATTTTTTTGTTTCTTTAATTGCAATTATTTTGCATTTTGTTGTCTCCATTTGTTGGTAGGGCTTCTTCTTTGTCATAGCCAAAAGACAAATCAATGTTATTTTCCGTGAAATAAGAGAATGCTTTTGTCTTGGACACATGCTGTGATTTGCAATTCAGACACTAACTACATAAAGTAGTAATTTTCTTCATCATTTCCTCGTTTTTTAAAGCATTAACATTTAACTACAGCAGGAGGCGCCGTACGGCTTTTATGTTGTATTGTCACCTCCCATTCAACAGAAGAAGCCGGGAGTTCCGGATCCGATGTAAATACATATGGGGAGCACTGTGTAACTGAAGACTTCTGAAGAAAGTTTGCTAAAGTTTCTAACGGGTAAGTAGGCTTTGTGTTTGTATGTTTTTACTGCAGTTAACGACTGACTGCCGTTACTGTGCAACAAGGCACGAGGGCAGTAAAGTAAAGCTTAGTGGAACGTTAGACGTTAAATTCAAACGTTAATTAGCATGCTAAGCTACGCTGCTGTTACCAGAGGATCTCTTGCTCAATGGCACTTTCATTAAAAATCGACTTCAATTTGGTTAACCAAGGCAACACTTGCAAAGGGAAAAATTGCCGTTATTAAACTCAGAGGAGACCTCAAAACCACTTGGTATAAAACTGTTAACCATTTGAAAACTAGAAACAGGAGAACTCTGAAAAGTAATAGCTGAAAAGAGCAGAAGAAGCTGAACATTTTGATCTTTGAATGGTTTCTGTAGCTGAAAGTATGCAGGCGCTGAAAACTTTTAAAAGTTGAAGACTCTGAAGGGCTCTCTCATAGACTTCAATGTTAAATTAATTTTATAAAACGCTTAATATTTTAAAAACTATAAATAGCTGAAAAAAACTAAAAGTTGACCCATCATGTCCTCAATAAGCTGAACATTTTGAAAAAGTGTACGGAAGAAAATATAATAATAATAATAATAATAAAAATAAAGAAGTAGAAGAACTAAAGTTTGATTGCTCTGCAATCAAACTAATAAAGAAGTAGAAGAACTAAATAATAAAAATAAAGAAGTAGAAGAAGTAGAAGAACTAAATAAATAAATAAATAAGCATTTATTTATTTATTTAATTTTAACTAAAACAGATTTCCATACTAAACTGCTCGTTGCAAATATATAAATATGCAGTGCTTTTTGAACTGCAATTAATTGCAACATCATATTGTTCCAGAATTCATATACCTAATAGCATGAAGTACCCATAAACAATAGTGAAGTAGACACTGCAATCTGCAGCTCAGTCAAGGCAATACGGTTGGGCAGGAAAACATCAAGAACAAGTAATTACAGGTGCACCCTAAGGTTCTGTGTAGAACTGATTTTCTTACCATATCATTATGTTTAGGGATGATGGCAGGTCTGGTTAATGACAATGATGAGTCTGCATGGTGCAGATGCCACAGCCTCATGCTCAACATGGTCAAAACCTTTTTATGACCTGATGTCATTAGATAAGTCCATGTCCTCAGCAGTTGGCAAAAAAAAACTCTAACCTACTTTTCACCTTGCCACCTTCTACAGAGCAACCTGATCTACAGCCTCACTTCCTGCTTTGGGAGCTGCAGGAACTACAACAGATGAACAGGATAGTGAAGACTGGCTCTAATGTTATAGGTACCTAATGGAAATATCTGCATCTGCATCTGCATCTTCACCCTCAGGAAAGCTGAAGCCTCTTGCAGATCCAGCAGGATGCCCCCACAACCATTTCCATATGCAACAACTAAAAAAGACATAACTAATCAAACTAAAAAAGGGCATTTCCTGAAGACAATGAAAGTTTGATTGCTGCAGCTGAAGCATTGCTTTGAATGTTGATGTGAAAGATTGCTCTGAATTGCTGGAGAATCAGAGCAATTCAGAGCTTTGCATGCCTCTGTGTATGCCTCTGTGTGTCAGCCTGTCACCATGGTAACAGCAGAGGAGACCTCAAAAACCACTCCAACTTTGAGAGCCTGGCGTGCGGAAACGATTCGGAATTAGAAAATTCTGAATACAAGTTTGATAGAGCAGCATCTAATGAGCGTTTCAAGACTAAAATGAAGTCTGTAGCTTGACATTTGTAGGAGGCTGAAATCGGTCAATGTATGCTGAAGATACGCTGCGTCAAAAAAAAACAATAAAAAATAAGAAGAAGAAAGAGGGTGAATAACAAGAGTTTGATTGCCTATTGCCTAGATTATAAGAAGCACAGGCTGTATGATTTGAATGTGGAAAAGTAGTATACAGCTGAAGGATGATCAATATGACAGATATAATGCTTAGTGTGATAAAGTGTGATAAAGACTACAAATATGGCTGCTTTGTATGTTTCTTGTGTGTCAGCCTGTCACAGTGGTAACAGCCCTGCCTGCCTAATTAAGCCCTAATTAAGACACCTGTGTGATTCTCCTTTCACTCCTCTCACGGCAGATCCCATGTAATTTAAATGGGGGTTGCACCCTCCGAACAACTTCTCTTTTTGTCCAAACATAAGTCTCCAGACAAAACAATAAGGACACCGTCAGAATCACAAGAAGTTGCTCTACAACACAGTATAATTTTTATGTCTATGATGTCAAAGATGTGGAGATGGTGGCGAGTTAGAAAATATGGCTGCTCTGCTTCTGTTTTTGGTTTTCTAATGGAAAAATGACCGGCACTGTCCCCAAACAGCTGGCTATAAAGGCAAAAACCTTTTGGTGTTCACTTTAAAGTTATTCCAGTTAGATGGAAGGTGCAGGCCTGAGCGCAGGTTAGAGAGATTTTTTAGGCATCTCCTCAGCCTCTCTCCACTCCACTGAGTGATGACATCATCACTCAGTCATTTGTAATCAAATCGGCTCATTCATTTCTATTGGCGCTCATGTCCGTGGTGTCCACACGTATTAAAAACCGTGGTGTCCCTACAAAAATGCCCCGCATTGACTTTCTATGGAGCGAGAGAGCATCGCTACCATCCTTCGTGGCCTTACATATCCCAAGATGCTTTGCGGGCCTATTTTTTTTAACAGTAAAATGACGGACAAAGCGAGCGGCACCGGCAGCAGTGCCGAAATCACATTAAATGTAAGTAAAGTAGTTCGAGGGATTTTTAAAATGCTAGTAGTGAGAGCGGCATTAAAAAAATGATGACATGACGTCCTGTTGATACAAGGCGCTGTAAACGTAAACTAAACGTTTTGATTGAATGTTGTTTCTTGACTGTTTACTGTAGCATAGTATAAAGTATAGTTTACTTGAGGAGCAATATTATCGTTATTATATCAAACGGTCATTTTGCCTGTTGTCATTTTGTTGTAGGAGGAGCAGAGGGAATTCAATTCAATTCAATTCAGTTTTATTTATATAGCGCATATTACAATCAGACATTGTCTCAAAGCGCTTCACAGGAACCCCCCTAAGAGCACTGTGGCAAGGAAAAACTCCCTTTAAGAGGAAGAAACCTTGAGCAGGACCCGTCAACTTAAGGGGGAACCAGTCCTGCTGCTAGTCAGAGAGGATGAGGGAGAGAGAGAGAGAGGGAGAGAGAGAGGATGAAGGAGAAAGAGAGAGAGAGAGAGAGGAGCAAACATGATACAAACATGATACAGTACAGAGCAAACATGACAGCAAGATGAAACAGTGATTATATTGTAATAGATATCTATATATATCGTCGGTCCATAAGTAGGAATAGTAATTTGATAGTAAAGATGAGCAGCAGGGGCTAGTGAAGTCGATGAGCACAGGAGAGACTGCAGGTCAGTATGCAGGTCTTGAGACCTGCAAAGAGAGAGAGCGAGAGCGAGGCACAGAACTACAAGGAAGACAGTTAACACAGATTATGAGACGATATTACCCAGTATGATCCAGACTAAGGAGAGTGGAGGAGAGGTCAGAGGGTGTTCAGAGGATCGTGTTTGTGCCCCCCGACAACGTAGAGCAAGAGAGACTTCACGGGCCGGACTGCAGGTCATCGTCCAGGTCTTGAGACCAGTGTGAGCCAGACTAAGGAGAGAAAAGGAGAGGTTAGAGGGTGAGAGGGAAACTGCTCAGTGGATCATGTTTGTGCCCCCCGACAACGTAGGCCTAGAGCAGCATAGCTGTGCTACACACTAGGTCTAAGGCTAACTGTACTCCTTACTAAACAGAAAAGTTTTAAGTCTAGTCTTAAAGGTGGAGGCAGTGTCTGCCTCTCGGACCCAGATTGGTAACTGGTTCCATAATAGCGGTGCCTGATAGCTGAAAGCTCGTCCTCCCATTCTACTTCTATGAATCCTAGGAACTACTAGTAAACCTGCACTCAGAGATCTAAGTGTCCTATTAGGAACATATGGTACAATCAGGTCCTGCAGATACAATGGAGCAAGTCCATGAAGAGCCTTGTAGGTTAGAAGAAGGATCTTGAAGTGTATTCTTGAGTCCACTGGGAGCCAGTGAAGAGACGCTAGGACAGGAGAGATGTGATCCCTTTGGCTGCTTCCTGTCAGAACTCTAGCTGCTGCGTTCTGGATCAGCTGCAGACTGTTGATGGAGTAATGTGGACATCCTGACAATAAAGAGTTGCAGTAGTCCAGTCTTGAAGTGACAAAAGCATGGATGAGCTTTTCAGCATCACTCTGAGAGAGGATGCTCCTGATCTTAGTAATATTACGCAGGTGAAAGAAAGCGGTCCTGGAGACCTGCTTAATATGAGAGACAAACGACATGTCTTGATCAAAGATAACTCCAAGGTTCCTCACAGTCGTACTGGAGGCCAGAGTAATTCCATCCAGGGAGAAAGTATTATCTGATAAACTAGTTCTGAGATGTTTCGGTCCAAAAACAATGACCTCAGTCTTGTCCGAGTTTAATAGTAAAAAGTTGGAGGACATCCAGTCCTTTATGTCCTTTAGACACGCCTGTAGTCTGACTAGCGGCTCCGTTTCTTCAGGCTTCATGGATAAATACAGCTGGGTATCATCAGCATAACAATGAAAGTTTATGCCGTGCTTCTGGATGATGTATCCTAGAGGGAGCATGTAGAGGGTGAACAGGATCGGTCCGAGCACAGAACCCTGTGGAACACCGTGGTTAACCCTTGTACCTGTGGAAGACACATCGTTAGTGTGAACAAAATGAAATCTGTCAGATAAATATGATTTAAACCAGCGCAGTGCTGTTCCTGTAATCCTGATCTCGTGTTCCAATCTGTGTAGCAGGATGCGATGGTCTACGGTGTCGAAGGCAGCACTGAGATCCAGTAGAACGAGTACAGAGACGAGACCCCGGTCCGATGCCATGAGGAGGTCATTGGTGACTTTAAGCAGTGCTGTTTCTGTGCTGTGATGGGCTCTGAAACCAGACTGGAAAGCATCAAACAGACTGTTACTACACAGGTGGTCGTTTAGCTGACTTACAACAGCTCTTTCGAGTAGTTTGGAGATAAAGGTGAGGTTGGAGATCGGTCTGTAGTTTCCTAGGACGTCCGGGTCCAGTGAAGGTTTTTTAAGTATCGGAATGATCACAGCAGTTTTAAAAGCCTGTGGTACATATCCTGTTTCCAGAGACAAGTTGATCTGTCCTAATGTAGAGTCTCCGATCAGAGGAATAGCATCTTTGAGGAGCCGTGAAGGGATCGGATCCAGAAGACAGGTAGTAGGTTTAGACTTGCAGATGCTGGTGGTCAGCTCAGGGAGGCCGATGGGCGCGAAGCAGTCCAGAGTTAGATCAGGATCCATTTCCAGAAGTGGCGGTGTATCCTCAGCGGTCACAGAGAGATTGTGGTTGATTTGTCCTCTAATAGTGGTGATTTTATCGGTGAAGAAGCTCATGAAGTCTTCACTACTAAGAGCTGCAGGAATGCGAGGCTCCACAGAGCTGTGGCTCTTTGTCAGCCTGGCTACAGCGTTAAAGAGAAAGCGCGGGTTGTTCTTGTTTTCTTCTATTAGTGATGAATAGTAGGCTGTCCTGGCTTTACGAAGGGCCTTCTTATACGTCAGCAGACTGTCTCTCCAGATCCTCCGGGAGTCATCTGATTTAGAGGACTGCCACATCCTCTCCATCCTACGTGTAATCCGTTTCAGTGATCGGATGTTTGAGTTGTACCACGGAGCTAGCCTCTTCTGGTTTGTAGTTTTCTTCTTCTTCAGTGGAGCAATCCTGTTTAAGACTGAGTGTAGTGTGTCTGCAGTGTTGTTGACAAAGCGGTCCAGCTCTGCAGGAGTAACATTTAAGTTGGTACCCCCATCAGTACTTGGGACTGTGGGGAGTACTGGTAGGATTGCTGTCCTAAACTGCTTTACGGCGTCTTCAGACAGACATATGCTGTAGTAGACCTTTTCCTTAGGTGCTGGTAGGTCTGAAAGAGAGAAGTCAAAAGTTATTAATGAGTGATCTGAAAGAACAGGATTTTGAGACCACACTAGCAGGTTCTCAGCTTCCAGGCCGTAGGTGAGAACCAGGTCGAGGGTGTGACTGTGACAGTGTGTGGGTTCATTTACTAACTGAGAGAACCCAACTGAATCCAAGAGTGAGTTGAAGGCAATCTTCAGACTGTCGGAGTCGACGTCCATATGAATGTTAAAGTCACCCACTATAATGACTTTATCTGTGCTAAGCACTAAACTTGATAAGAAGTCTGAAAACTCCAGCAGGAACTCTGAATAAGCAGCAGCAGGTGGACGATACACTACGACGAGTAAAACAAATTCTGACTTCTTCCAGCTTCCGTGAGACAGGCTGAGAGTGAGACTCTCAAAAGAAGTATGAGTAGACTTAGGTTTAGGATTCATCTGAAGACTGGAGCGGTAGATTGCTGCCACTCCTCCTCCGCGACCTGTAACTCTAGGAACATGACAGTTAATATAACAGGACGGAGTTGATTCATTTAAAGCAACATATTCTTCACCCTGTAACCAAGTCTCAGTGAGACAAAGTATATCAGTGTGATGATCAATAATTAGATCTTTAACTAAGAGCGACTTAGAGTGTAGGGATCGTATGTTAAACAATCCACACCTGAGTGTTCTGTTACCTTGTTCTATGTGTTTGTGTGTGTTAGTGTGTATTTTTATGAGGTTATTATGATTAATATATCTTAACTTGTGTGCTTGATGAACTGTGGGAGGACGTGTGACCGTCACCACTTCAATAACATTATTAAGCTTAGTGTTTCTATGTGTAGTTGTATTCAATGTGTTTCTAACTGAGGGCGGCAGTCCTCCAGAAGCAGCAGAGAGGTGTGTAGGACAGCGACTCTGCCTCCTGGCCTCGACCCTGGGTTGTCAGGTTGGTCTAATAAACTTGGCTATGTTGCTAGAAATCAGAGCTGCACCACCCTGGGTGGGATGGATGCCGTCTCTCCTAATAAGGCCAGGTTTCCCCCAGAAAGTTTCCCAGTTATCTATAAAGGCCACGTTATTTTCTGGACACCACCATGACAGCCAGCGACGGAGCGAGGACATGCGGCTAAACATGTCATCACTGGTCAGATTCAGGAGGGGACCAGAGAACGCTACGGAGTCCGACATGGTTTTAGCTAAATTACACACCGACTCAATATTAACTTTAGTGACCTCTGACTGGCGAAGCCGGGTGTCATTAACACCGACGTGAATTATAATCCTACTGTATTTATGTTTATCTCTCGCCAGCAGCTTCAGGCTACCCTCTATGTCGCCCGCTCTGGCCCCCGGGATGCACTTAACTATAGCCGCTGGTGTCGGCTTTACATGCCGCAGAACAGAGTCGCCAATAACCAGGGTCGGCTTCTCAGCGGGTGTGTCGCCGAGTGGGGAAAAACGGTTCGATATGTCTAGCGGCTGGTGGTGAACCACGGGCCTTTGTTTCGGGCTACGTTTCCTTCGAACCGCCACCCAACCTCTCTGACTTCCCGGCTGCTCAGGGGCTGCCGGGGGCGGCTAACATCAGCTAAGGCAGGCTGGTCCGCACAGGCTAACTGCTGCTGGCTAGCTGCTGTGGCTACAGGTCTATTATCTAACATGCGGAGCCGACCCTCTAACTCGCTTAGCCTCGCCTCCAAGACTGTGAATAAGCTACAGTTTGTGCACACCTCACGCTCACTAAAGGAGGCAGAGGAGTAGCTGAACATGTCACACACCGTGCAGTGAGCAGGAGAGGGAGATGCAGAGCGAGTGGAAGAAGCCATGCTAAGCGCTAATGCTAACCGCTAAGTTACGGTAAGCTTCGCTACAGTGGTAAACGAGAAGGGAACCCAGAAACTGGTGCACTTAACTCTAACACTACGGTGCTTGTGTATTACCACAATAAAAGCAAACACAATATGTCTAATGCAGAAAGTCCGTAGCACCAACAGAGCACACCAAGTGAACAAACAGGACAGTGTCGAAAAGACAGATGAACAAAAAAAAAACAGATGAAATCTGACAATTGATAACGGAGGACATGAGGCTGCAGAAGGAGAGAGGGTGAGAGAGAGAGAGAGAGAGGAGAGCAGAGAAAGAACGGACAGACTTCAGCTCATTGAAATCGGTCTATGTATGCTGAAGATACGCTGCACCAAAAAACGTACGGAAGAATAAGAAAGAAAGAAAGAAGAATTACATTGACTGATTTCGGCCATTCAACTATCAAATGTTCATCTCACAGAGGACATTCCGGGTCAACTTAAAGTTTTTTTCAATTATAATTTTTCAAATATTAAGCAATTTCGGTGTCATTTTTAACATGGGAGTCTATGAGAGAGCCCTTCAACAAGGGTCATCTGCCAAATGCTTCTCCTCCTACAAATTTCAAGCTACAGACTCCATTTTAGTCTTAAACCGCTCATTAGATGCTGCTCTAGCAAACTTGTATTCAGAATTTTCTAATTCCGAATAGTTAGAGTGGAGTGGTTTTTGAGGTCTCCTCTGCTGTTACCATGGTGACAGGTTGACACACACACACACACAGAGGCATACATTGCTCTGAATTGCTCTGATTCTCCAGCAATTCAGAGCAATCCTTCACATCAGCGTTCAAAGCAATGCTTCAGCTGCAGCAATCAAACTTTAATTTTCTTGTGGAAATGCCCTTTTCTAGTTCTTATTTAATGATACTTAATTCCCATGTTTTCGTTCCATGTCTAAGATGGGAGTGTCCTTTCAGAAAAAAAGATAACATTCCAGATTCCCCTGTTACGTTTGTGGCACCTGTTCAGACAGGAAAACCTTTTTTTTTGTTAGTGACCTCATACCTCTCAGTGTTACACCCAACTTCAAACTGAACAAAGGCCTAATGAACCAGAATAACTGAAAACATCTATATGATCCAGAACAGACACTTCTCCTCATTCATTCTTTACTTAATTAAGCACCATAGCTCACTAATATGTTTCTGATTGGGAAATCCATTATCCACAACATGATGATTGGCTTAACTACAGAAATATAGAGTGCCTCACATATGAGATGAATGGTTCTGTTTACCTCATACAAGAACTTCTTTTTGCCACTTTGGTTTCATCTAAATGTTTGTGTTTGTGTGTTCAGAGAGGTTGCGTTCAGCCTGTTCCCACACACGTGGACTAAAGTGAAGTTCTTGTATGTGTGTGTCATTTTACTGAGAACAATTCACTCTCGTAAGGGGTTGAGTTAAAATGATAAAATGTATGTTTAAAGGAAACCAGTTCTCCTAGCTTGAGATCAACATTCTCATTGTATCTGTTTATTCATCAGTCTGGCCCAGACCACAGAGACACACTGATGGAACATGTGTCAGGGTCAACATTACATAAGCAACATATGTCTTACCACCTGGCTGTCATGCAAATGCATGTGGCTTGTATTTCAGGTGATTAGCAACTACTGGCAATGCACATGTCTACAGTACAGATCATTTCTCATCAGCAGCGGAAAGTACCAATGTTACTCATGCAGGTCAGCTGTGGGCCAAAAAAAGACACTAGCACAAATAAAGGCAGGTGTTTATTAAGGCTAAAGTAGTATTTGCAGCATTGTTGATATTCCACACAGCTTCCATTTTGGCTCACATGTATAGGTAATCACTGATGTTAATCTACTACCAAAATAATGTGAGCAGCTACACTTCCTGTATCCTGCACTGCAATCAACTTACCAAAACTCCATCAACATTACCAGTTGTTGGCTCTACCTCACATGTTGACAGTGCTCTGTGCCCTGCAGCTTGAGAACACATATGCAAATAAAAGAAATGCAAACAAATTGAGAAAATGTCTTCATCAATTTGACAACTTAGAAACTTGGAGCCACAAAGAGCAGGTAGGGCAGACTGCCTACTACTCACTATATGTTCATTATTGTAGGGGACTGTTACAGGTTCATCAGGAAAATGAAATAAACACTTGCACACACTGCCTCCATTTGTTTCTCTGTGATTTTGTGATTTGTTTATGTCATCACTGTTGAGCAAGTAAAACTTTCCCGCTAAATAAATATTGAGCACAATGAATACAGTCACCATCTGTTGTATGTGACTTTTAATTATGTATTGTGGAATACATTGAGTCCGGTAAATGGGTTTATTGTCACTACAAATTGAGGAAGCAAAATAAATCACCATGTAGTTGGAGTTTATGGTGAGTAGGTGATGACTTTTGACACAAACAATAAAAATGTTTCCAGTGGATCGCAAAAAGTGATGAACAAAAAAGGGTTAATTGCACCATTGTTGTTGCATAATTTAAATGTGCTGCATGGCCGGCAGCTAAATAAATACTCAGCACAATGCATAATGCATATTGCTACTGACCATTGGTTGTATGCAACTTTTGATGATGCATTGTGGAATACACTAAGTCCACTATATAGTTTAATTATTCTCACTACACATTCAGTAAACAATCAGTCACCATGTGGTGAACTTTATGTTCATTAGATAATAATTTCTGACACAAAGTTTTGATAATGTGTATTTTAACAACCCACCGGTTTTTTTTAAGTGTGTGCATCTCTGTTTGTGTACATGTCAGATAGTTGTTTTAGTCAATGCATGATGGCCATAATATACCATACGCTCCAATTTCTTCACTCCACAGTGAGTGTCCGCAGACACTGGGGTGCATTTGATCTCAACCTCTTCCAAAACCACAAAAATGTTCACATTTAAAAGTAGAGTACAAAAAAATAGATTGGCATGTTCCACCTCAGCTCCACCTGCACTCCATCTCATATCAGGATTAACCTGCAGACTCAGTGCTGACAGTACAGCACAGAATTGACACTGGGATCTTTAGGTACAAGTTCTGAGCATAGTGTTTAAGTTGAAACGAAGTGTTTCAATGTATAAAACATATTTTTCCAGATTCTGTAGTAAACTTTTTCATATCTTACAAATTGCTTCTTTAAAAGAGTTGTGACCTACTTTATTTCTTCACATCTTCAAACAGTCTTCATCATTACTCAAAGATTTGAACTGCACGTGCTTGTGGACACTTTCAGGCCTGGGTGGGCACAGGATGCGAAAGAGCTTCCCTGTGTCTTTGAAGAGAAATGTGGAAATTCTGGTTTTAATTATAGATGTGTGGGTTTTCCACTTCTAATGAGGCCCCTTAAACACAAAATTATGTCTGTGCTACTGTTTTCCTGTTTTTCTGAGTCATACTCAAACTTTTATTGTCTTTCTGGTTGTTCTGTGGACCTGTGTGTGTCATTCACAGCCCTGTAGTTATAGTTATAAAGATGAAGCATGCCTCAGATGTGCTTTGATCACTGCCCAAAGGCCATAATTTAATCGACAGATTTCATAATCACACAATTACATAAATCTACTGTGAAGTCATTTGATGGCCACAAGACTTTGGGTGGCATCATGCAAAGTGACACAGAATAAGCTATAGACACAACTTGAGTCCAAAGCTCATGTAACACATTTTGGATTTTGTATATTCTGTAATATAATAGTTTCTTTCACAGTAAAAAAACAAACATAAAAAACAAACAAAGGAATAATTCATATCAAGAATGCAATGGAATAGAAATACTCAAAAAGAGCAAGCCTAGTTAAAACCTACTGACATGTTAATTCCAGCAATATAAAAATAAAAATATATACTACACAGAAAAAGAAGTGGCAGTAAAAAATAAGTGGCAAACAAAAGCATCTGTACAATGGGGTGAAGAAAGATTTGTGAAGAAACTGTCTTTATTCAACTAAACAGTTGCTCAGTGATCTCCTGTTTCTCATTGACTCAAACATCTCCTTGCCCTGTCCAATGATGCTGAATTTGTTCATCCAGCAGACCACAGCACAGTAGAGGGCACTCGCAACAACAGACTGGTAGAAGGTCCCCAGCATCTTGCTGCACACATTTAAGGATCTGAGCTTCCTTCGAAAATATAGTCTGCTTCTTACACACAGCATCAGCGTGTGTCCTCCAGTCCAGGCTGCAGTTCAAGTGGACACCCAAGTACTTATAGTTCTACCTCCTCCCCCTGAATCTTACCTCGCTGGAAGAACGTAGGTTGATTTGCACAGACATACATTTAAATGTGAAATTGTCCGGTTTGTTTGTGATGTTTTTTCTGCTGCTGTTCTACAGTAGTGAAAAAATGCACTAGTGTGTGACATATTCCAGTCACAGGTTAATTTGCACAGACACATTTTTTTAGCTTGAAATAATCACTGATGTGACTTTTCTGGACTTATTTGTCCTGTTTAATTTTAATGCACTCCTCTCTGACCTTAAGATAAGAACATTTGAAGGACAAAGTTACTTTAAATGTTTGCTTCATTATTATTTTGAAGCTGTTTGTGCATTGTGCAATGCATCTGTTATCAATATGGCTGGTTTGTGACTAATCACTACTTACCAGCTTAACCTGTTAGAATGAAGTAATTAACTTGACTGATGATTTGTCGGTATCATTTTAGAACAATGTGGCGATTTAGAGTAAAAAACATGTAAGTGCAATTGTCATCAATTAATCGACAAATTAATTGGCTAAATGCCACAATTTATCGTGATTAATTTTTTTGCCAATATCACCCAACCCTATCATATGGAGGGATAATATATGACAGCACATGGAATGAATGATGACTCCGCTCCATTTAGCATTCCCGACAAACCAGTATGCATATGGTGACAAGTGTAACAAGTCCCAATGTCTCATGTGTGAAACACCCTATGCTTTAAATACACGTATCCTCACTTACCATATCTGACCTCCACTGCAGCAAAAGTATCAGTCAGAGTTGGAGGGACAGGAGTTTGAAAACTAATCTGGGCAAAATGTTCTGCTTTAATTTCAGGATTAAGAATCTACTGCCAAAAGGTGTTATGTCTGGAATTTGCTCTTTGAGTCTCTTATTTCCTCTCCCTCGTTTTTTTTAAACGTTCCCCTCCACCCTCTGTCTTCCCTCTTCTTCTTTCTTGTCTCCTGACTTCCTTCCTTCCTTCCTTCCTTCCATCCTTTCGACACTCTTTCCTGCCTACTGTATCTTTCCTCCACCTTTTTCTCAAATATTTTGGGTAAGAAAAAAGTAAAGGCATGCATATGTTGTTACGTGCAACCAAGAGATTCAGATTCCTCCTACATACCAACACAGCTTAACATTCTCCTCGGTTTGGATCTCCCCACTTCCTCTCTTTTTCCTTCCCCAACCCGTCTCCCACATTCTTCTTGCTGCTTTCGCTCTAGGCTGGTTCCCTCTGTGCTGTTCTCTTTTTAATTACAAGGAAGTGGGATAGATTAATGTCTCTAGTACAGTTCACCAAGGAGCCTTCCTTGTTGAATGATGAAAATGGTGACATCCTTATTTAGTAGTCCATAATTATAATGCTTTTTAAAAAAAATGTGACTTTGCACAAGTATTCATATATGAAGTGTGTTATTTCTCCAGAGAAAACAAACATTGTTTAAATCCATATTTTGGATAAGGACCCTGTCTTTATAATTAAGGGATACACCCAGAAATTGAATTCATAATAAATGGGATTGACTGTGCACTGTATGCTCAGGCAGGTAGACACAGAAAAGTCACAGTATGATCACAGTAAGGTCACAGTAAGATTACAGCAAAATGCCTAAAGCTGCTGATCACAAGAGAACAATAGGATTATGTTTACAAAAGTCTGTTCTTTCTCTCACATTTCTTTCTGTCTCAGTGGCTCTCGCCCTCCTGTGCGCTCTGGCAGCAGCTAGCCTACTGGGACAATGCATTTACATAACCAATCCTCCTCTGTAATCCCAGCCTGTGCAGCCCCTCCCACACCCACACTCACACCCCTCTCATTTCTCTCTTCCAATCTCTACCCCTCCTGTGCATGGTGGTGGTGGAAGTGGCAGCGGAGAGGGCTCCCTTATGTCCAGATTGCTATGGAAGAAGCAACACGACCTCTTAATCTTAATTACAGTTACATGTATGCAGCATCAAGACTGAATCACATGCCGTCATTCTCCACTGTGTTGCTACAACAGCCTAAAATCTCTCATTTACTGAGTTTTGTTAGAGTTGGTAGATAGATTCATATCTGACATAAAAAAATTGGTAAAATGAAATGAAAATGAAAAAGATAATCCTTGATTCTGGAGACACTGCAAGAGTGGGTGATTCTATTTTCAAGTTATTTAAAATTTGATAAGAAATGCCCTGGCATCGTCTGTCACGTATAAAAAATATATAGCTACAGATTTTAAATATCCATTCGTATTTATTTGAAACCTATTTTAACAATTCGTGCAGAGCGCGCCCCCGCGACAAACTTCAACAACTGTGCGCGCTCCAGAGCGGCTGGTACTTAACGCCTGGCGTCTCGTCTCTGTTTCAGGAGCAGCACCAATGTGTATACCGAGCAAACGAATGAGATACGATAAAGAGGGGTTCCGTGTCTGCCTCTGCGTCATACAGTCAAATATTTACTTGTCGTGAACTGAAGGATATTTCTTCCGAGGTAAGCGGGTGTGCCGTAGCGAGTGAAACATCAGATTTTCGAGTGTAGTATGTGCTGGCGAAAACAACAGCCCCGCTTCAGCAGACGTTAGCTTCCTTCATTAGCACTGTGCTAATGTTGGCTGCTAGCAGGGGCAGCTGGCTAGCGGTGTCTCTGGCTTGTTTGTTGTCTTGACGTTGTTAAACGCTTCTTGTCTGTGGTGTGCAGTCGATTGACATGCATGCTGAGCTAACATTGTTGTCGACATTCGCTGAACAATGCATGAAAAATGCTTCTACGTCGGCTTCAAGGCTTTTTCACACTCTTGCTAATAAGCTAACAAGTCACCGATCCTGTTAGCTTGTATGCTTTGGGAAGCTGCTTTACAGCAAGACAGGGCCTTGTATGTCTGTAACGAATAATGCCTGCTAGGATACTCCGTTGTCTGCTTTGTCAGACAAGGCCATTTTGCCTGCAAAGTAGGTTAGTTCAGGTCAACAGAACCCTTCCATGACATTGTTTTGTATGGCAGCCTTACTGGCATAACCTGTTTACTCAACCAATGTTTACTCTAAGTAACGCCGCAGTCACATCCACCGGGACGGTGCGTTTGACCTGTCTGAAACGGGACGATCGAATGTCAGCTCTTGGAATGTAGGGGTTAATAGAAGTCTTTGATCTCATGTATTACAGGATCATTTGGAGTGTGCTGTATCCTATATTTGTTAACGTGGACACCTGTAGATGAGATATGGACCAGACTGTCAACAGAACTCTTGACATCGTAGTATGACCTTTTGACAGTTACCTTTTTCCTCGTAAAATAATTTAGAATTTTTTATCTATTGCATTCCTATTTCAACCTCAACCTCATCAAGTGGAAGTTAGGTGGATCTAAGTTCTGAATATGAAAATCAATGAAGATTGAGTTGTGTGGGACTTGCATGTGCAACAGAACTTACACAAATTTTATATATGCAAGTAAAGCTAACGCTCAATGATTCAAATCACAGCATAAAAGATATAAATCAACAATATCGTGTGCTATTTTTAGGTTTAAGACTTGGCCTTCACAATCTATTGAGATGGGAGTTGAATTATTCAGCGTTGTACATAAAATAACAATTAGTTTTTGTACCAAAACCAAATGTGTTATTAGTCACTGAACTAACCAAATGTCAAAGGGAGGCACAATTTGCACATTCTTAGTATATGATTACACAGAATATCTAAATTGACTGACTACTAAATGTCTGCTCTCTGACTGCATTCCCTAAATGTAAGATATTGTCTTGGTGCATATTGCACAGGGATGTAAAGGCCATGCAGTGCAGTGTGTCCGATTTCTACAGTATTGTGCAATGTATTAAAGTGTTAATTGAAGACTGTTGATTAGGCTTGTGCAAAGTCGTATCGTGTGCAATAAATCGTCAGAAAAACTGTCACCGATTAATATTTGCCACTTATCGATTACGGCGATTAGTGCCTCGTCATGATGACGCATTTTTGTGTGCGACGCACCACTCACCATCACCTGTGCACATGTGAGCCCACAATAATAATAATGGCGGAAGGCAGTGGTATTCAGTTAAATGATGCGGAGCAGCACGTTCCTAACAGAGGTTCCATATACCATAATCCGGAGCAGGAAGAAAGCCGAAGAAAGCGCAACGAGGACACAACGCCGGCTGCAGCTGTATATAGTGCCGCGACATGCATTAGGTGAAGCGTGGAGCGTTGGTTGTTGTCATAGTAACTGGATTTTTGCTCGTATCAAAAGAATGAACTCCGATCTTTATTTACGGACTCCACAGCAAGATAGGAAACATTACAACAGCGAAGTCTCCTCCAGCAGATATTGGAAAGAATTCCACTCTATCCACTATACATTCCGTGATATGTTTAGTCATTGTGCTCCTTATGACCAAACTAAGCGCTGGAAGAACATAATGCAGGTTGATTTGCACAGACATACATTTAAATGTGAAATTGTCCGGTTTGTTTGTTTTTTCTGCTGCTGTTCTACAGTATGAGTGAAAACATGCACTAGTGTGGGACATATTCCAGTCACAGGTTCATTTGCACAGACACAGAAATAATCACTGATGTGACTTTTCTGAACTTATTTGTCCTGTTTAATTTTAATGTTGACATGCACTGCTTCGTGACCTTAAGATAAGAACATTTGAAGGACAAAGTTACTTTAAATGTTTGCTTCATTATTATTTTGAAGCGGTTTGTGCATCTTTTAGCAATGGCTGGTTTGTGCCTAATCACTACTTACCAGCTTAACCTGTTAGAATGAAGTAGTTAACTTGACTGATGATTTGTCGGTATCATGCTAGAACACTGTGCCGATTTAGAGTGAAAAACATGTAAGTGCAATTGTCATCAATTATTGGTCAAATTAATCGTTATCGGCTAAATGCCACAATTATACGCGATTAATTTTTTTGCCAATATCGCCCAACCCTACTGTTGATTAATATACTGGGGGGGGGGGGGTCTGTGTGACATATTTAATACTTCTCAAATAGTTCCTGGACCAGCTACCAGTGGAACACACATTGTGGCCTCCATTGATCTTTCTTAATTGTCATTATATGCATTATTAGTAAGACAGGTGGTTGAAATGGCAAGCATTATCAAGGCATATATTTATTTTGATTTGACATGTTTTGGCTCTATATTTAGACTTTTGTTGACAGCAAGAATCTTTCACATACTGTTGCTACTGTTGCTAGAACAATAATGACTTTTTGTTTTGTGATACGCATTTTGGCGTCTAGCCCCAAGTGGGAGTCTTATGTAGAAGTGGCTGGCTGACTTTGTATAGTGGGATTTCACAATCATGTTATGCATTATCTGCCAGTTTATGTTGAACAATGTAGCTAAAGATTTTATACATTTAGTCACTGGATGAGCATCACAGCTGCATAGTATTGATTTGGGGGAATGTTGTTTTGTTGTTGATAAAGGTTGGAGTTGCAGCACAGCTAGATTTTGAAATTCTGCCAAAAAACTTCACCAAACTAACAACCAAGCACATGATGTGATAGTGTGGAAAAAAAGCCTGCTTCCCAGGCCTAAAGGGAATTTTTCCTAAAGCCTTTACCACAAAACCTTTTTAAAGATGCTTAATGCCAACTGGCCAATTGAAATTACATGAGCATGTCGACCCCTCAACATTGTCTTAAGAGCTGAGCATGTATACTTCTTTTTCCCCCCGCTGAGTACAGTGTTTAATGTCTGTAAAACAGCCGCAGACCTTAGGGTATTTCTGTAGCTTTTAGAGAGGCTTAGTTGTTTGGTAATGTAGCCACTGGGGTGGTTTTCATATGTGGATGGATGTTAACAGATGCCAAGATGATGGGTAGTTATGTCATTGCTAGGAAAGACTCATCCTCATGAAATCCTTATATTCTGTTACAATGCAAGAAAATAAAGCTTTGGTTTTTTATGTTTCGTTTAGGGCCTATATGGATAAATATAATTTAGCACCCATTAATTGTAGGGAAGTGTCAGCAGGCTGGCTAGAGTGTATTAGGGCTTAGACAAATCTATCAGCGATTCCCGGAGTCATCACCGGTTGTTTCTTGTTTAATGCACTCACTCCTTATAAATTCAATGTGCATGTTTGCACGAACTTAACAGTTATCTCCGGTTGCTTGTATGACGATAGCTGCCAGGTAAAAAATTACAACGTATTACTCAATCCTTCTGTATATAAAGTTGAACAACAGGGCAGCTTTTTAAAAACAAAGGTCAAAATATCTTGCCCACTGGAGGCTTGTTGCATATATAGGTCATAACTCCCAACCTTCATATTAGAGGTGGGGACAAGGAACCTACTAAAAACTAAAAGTACTCCTCTAAGATTATATATCAAGACATTGTTTATAATTTGTTAGCTACTTTTTATCATGCTGATCTTTAATTAAATGCTCATTTTTTGCTATGTTTATGTATTAAAATAGTTACTGTTGGCTAGCAGACAAACTACGTAAAAAGTTGGGAAGGGGTGCAGGGTTTCCCACACATAGACCAATTTGTGGTGGGCCGCCACATAATCAACACCCTCCGCCACAAATTGATTCTGTGTTTTTTTTCGCCAACACGATTTTATAATATAGCTATCCTTCCATTCATTCAACTCTGAGCAACTCTCTCTCCCCCCATTCTCGTTCACACACACGCGTGTAAGCCCGCATGCACACACCGACAGCAGCTGATCCGCCCACTCCTCCTTTCAATGCACAATGTCTGATGCCTATAGACTGTTGAAGGAAAACCCGAAACGGCAGGTATTTGCACAGAGAAGACGGTCAACGTTATTGATAATGGAACATCACGCACCCTAATTTAGCATAGACAGAGCTGGTAATGCAGCAAACCATTAGGCGATTTTGGGTAAAACGCAGTTACAGCTGAGAGAAACTATGTTATATGACCAGTCACACAGAATAATAATGCCAAAAGCTGTTTTATTTATCATTTAGTTGCCTTGTGCCTTTAGTAGTTTCTAATATTATTTATGCTATTAATGTATTTATGTGGTTATATCACATTATTTATTTTAACCTTTATTTTACCAGAAATGTGATTTTACAATATAAGAACAGGCTGACATGGGCTGAGGTCAGTGTTGAGTTTGTATAGTGAAATAAAAACCTTCAGCTTCAGTTGTTTTTGTAATCCATTCCTTAAATGACACAGAATCTAAAGATTAGAACTAAATTATTTCAAGTAAAAACTTTAATTTGATGATTAATTCGTGAAATATGAAACACAGATTATGAGACGATATTACCCAGTATGATCCAGACTAAGGAGAGTGGAGGAGAGGTCAGAGGGTGTTCAGAGGATCATGTTTGTGCCCCCCGACAACGTAGGCCTAGAGCAGCATAGCTGTGCTACACACTAGGTCTAAGGCTAACTGTACGCCTTACTAAACAGAAAAGTTTTAAGTCTAGTCTTAAAGGTGGAGGCAGTGTCTGCCTCTCAGACCCAGATTGGTAACTGGTTCCATAATAGTGGTGATAGCTGAAAGCTCGTCCTCCCATTCTACTTCTATGAATCCTAGGAACTACTAGTAAACCTGCACTCAGAGATCTGAGTGTCCTATTAGGAACATATGGTACAATCAGGTCCTGCAGATACAATGGAGCAAGTCCATGAAGAGCCTTGTAGGTTAGAAGAAGGATCTTGAAGTGTATTCTTGAGTCCACTGGGAGCCAGTGAAGAGACGCTAGGACAGGAGAGATATGATCCCTTTGGCTGCTTCCTGTCAGAACTCTAGCTGCTGCGTTCTGGATCAGCTGCAGACTGTTGATGGAGTAATGTGGACATCCTGACAATAAAGAGTTGCAGTAGTCCAGTCTTGAAGTGACAAAAGCATGGATGAGCTTTTGTCATATTGTTATTGAAAAAAGTTATATCGCAATAATTATTGTTATGACAATAACAATAATTCAGAATAAGTCAGAACTGAGAGGATTAAGATTTAACTGAATACATTCAAAATGCTTCTTGTAGCTTTAAAAACTGTCATAGATAAGCATACAGGTGTATATTTAACCTGTATAACCCGACTCGCCGACTGTGACACCGGCGCTGAGATGCCACCTTGTCTGTGGGAAACACTGGGGTGTGCTTGACGTGGAAGTGTGTGGGTATTTGGTAGAATAGTAACAATGTGCTTTCACTTTTCGACCTCTAAAAAAGATAACAATAATTATTGCGATATAACTTTTTTCAATAACAATATGACAAAAGTTCGATAATGCTCAATAAATGTGTACATGCGCATGCGCATTGCATGCTGGGCTCTCGAGTGCTACATGTGGAGCTGTACCCTGAGGAGCTGTGTCTCGGAAGAGTGGTGAGAGAAAAATGAACAGACAGAGAAGTAATGAAGAAAATGCTGCGGCACCGACCCAGAGCAGTGAGAAGGGCACAGACGTAGTGGAGAAGAAAGGTCACAAAACGTCCGTAGTGTGGAGATATTTTGGCTATTTTGTTTTTGTTTGTTGAAATTATACCTAAAGCACTTAGAACTTGCACATGCAGCCACGTGTTTTATATTATTGCCCCTTCGGAGTCGACACATGTTTTACAAAGTCGCTCACGGTTCGACTTTCGTTGTTTTTTTCTCTGAAAAAAGGACACTTTAGGCTTTCTATTAGTATACTCCGCCATGTCTCTGTCTTGTTTACTTTACTATGTGGAAGTCAGTGTCCAATCAGACGATCGAACGAGATCACAAGGTGCTCAAAATCCAATTGTAGAGCTTTCTGCTCTCACGTGGTATATCAAAGATGGTTGATTAGACAAGAGACGTATCACCCCTGACTAGCTGTGTCATCTACACGGCTGAAAAGTGGCTCCAATGCAATAATAAACGCGCAGCGGACCGTTATCTCAGCTGGAATGTGCGTCGTTCTGTATACCCCTGTAATACACTGTTACTTCTTACTGGAAACGTTTTATTTGACTTATTAGCGTAACTATGTCTTGTTAAGCTAACCCAGAAGTGATGTTGAAGACGTTCCGGGTGAACAGGAGAGATATCTCTCTCAGACGCTCAGAGTAAACGGCGCTCCTTTCATGTAGCGCAGCTTCATTTTTCAACCATTGCAGTGACAAAGTTGAAGAAAAATATCAAGAAAATGTCAAGAAAATAAAGCTCAAATGACAAACAGGATGCTCCTAGAGTAGCTGACAGTCCAGCTGTGAGGCAGTCCTGTAACAATGGCATCAAAGTCAATAGAGTGAATGGCACTTTTTCACTTATAGTGTAATAAATTTGTACTGTAGCTACACCCTTCATTTTTTATACACTTATCCCTAACGCCCTAAACTACATGTTTATAATGTCTGATGTCTGTTTTCTGTGTGTTTACAATAGTTATGTAAGAACTTTTTTTTTCGCTTTTTTTTCTTTCTCTTTATGGTGCTAGAATGTTTAGTACAGTCATATGACACCACTATAGCCTGGATATTATGAAAGCCCAGGTTGTCTTGGAAAAAAGATGCATATTACCTGATTGTGGATTACAATATGACTATTTTATGAGCAAATATTCACAAAGAATGCCAGGCGAGCAAAATCCCCCAAAACACCCTTAGACCCGGGGGGTTTGAGGTTCTACATTTTATAACAAAGGTATTATATTGTAATTTTGATTTTATTATTATTTATTATTATTACTTTTTTTTTTAAGAATTGGTCTGGTCATGTCATGTTTTGACAAATACAGAGAAGATTAAGACCACAATTAACCATCTGGTTTCTACAAACTGTTCTCCCCTAATGTGAAATAAATAGAGATTTTACATATCGTGGTAATTATCAATATCGACTGATAGGGAAAGAAATTATCGTGATACATTTTTTTGCCATATCACCCAGCCCTATATATATCTATTTTATTTACTGTATACTTCTATAGAAGTCCAGTTAGCCCCCTGGAGTCAGTTGACATGCCTGCGCGTCTTTTTCGCATGGCCAATTTAAGATGACGGTGCAGCAAGACACAGCGTCGCTGAGTCTTGCTGCTGTTTTAGTTTGTGTTAAAAGTGGGGACTTCAAACTATATACAGGTTTTTAAATTGTTTTAATATGTCAAGTAAAACCCGAGTTATGATAAATAATATACGCATGTTTTTTCATGAACATTTTCGCCACGTTCGCTGCATGTTTACTGCGAGTTTTATGCAGGCAGACACAGGAAACACCGGCGTGGGAGCAGCTCTGACCGGCATGAGATGATACGTGACACCCTCTTTGCTATTGGTGAAAAAATGCACCACATCAACCAATCAGAAAATGTTTATGGCACCACGTGGTATTTAGTTGTTAAAGGAAGATTGTGGGAGAAACGCCGGCGAATGACAGACAGTGATAGCGATAGCGAGTTTTGACAATGGACAGATTTGTGTGTTTGGAGTGTATAGCTAGTGTGTGGTGAAGTGTGTTTAGTGTGTAGTGCAGTGTGATTTAGTCGTTTTATTGTTTTGTGCGTCGTGAGACGGCTTTTGAATGTGGAGCAGGCAGTGCAGCTCTTCTTTGAGCTGGAAGGCGCAGAGGGAGACACGGGGACAGCTTCTGAGCCAGAGAGTGAGTTTGATGACGTGGATGATCGATCATGATCCGATGACACCCTGGAAGTGTCAGGCTGTGATGTGCCCCTCTGTGTCGTGGTGGACAGGAACTGCTTTTTGAAGTGGCACAAATAATTTGTGTGACACCTCAATGTACATAATATATAATGTATAATACTTGTAAATAGCTGTACAAAAGGGGCGTTTACTGCATTCAAGGGTAAATAGTTGTAAATAATTTTGTTTTTGGCTACATTTGTACATATTTTTTTTTAAATGTACAATTTGCATAAGCATTCTAAGTTATAAAAATGGTTTGTTTGTGGTTTGCACAGTAAAAAACCTAACTTTTTCCCACTCGGATTTTATATTTTTTTGTGTGATTTTAGGTCCAGTGTGTTAACACAGTATGTCAAAATGAAAAAATAACACCATAGTCACACTTGTGGGGTTGTACTGAAAAGAATGACACTAAACAAAGCAAGGTGAACCATTTTTAAGCTGAAATATAAAGATAAAATTAAAAGTAGTCAAAACGGACCATTATACACATGACTCCAGGGGGTTTTAAGGTAACCATGTATAAAACAACATACAGAGTTCTTTCTTTTATTGTCTGTTCTATAGTGAGTGAGAAATACTTGCTGTAGCTATTTAGATACAGTAAAGTAAAAGATCTATATTTTTAAATTTTACTTTGGATTTTTATTTGTGGTTACATTGCAGTTTCTAAGGTGTTTTCACCATGGTTGTGTTCATCATTTTCTCCCCCCTTTGCCTCTGTGAACTTGAAAGCCTCTGGTAGTATACAGTTTTTTTAGCTTGCAAAATGCCCACAAGCCAGAAATGGCATACACTGACGCATAACACACTGGATAAGTATGTAGATTCTTGTACTAGCTGATAACTAGTTTTACTCATTTAGGTACAACTCTTAACTGTTAACCCGCAAGGAAATAACTTGCATAGTTTTAATTAAAGAACTATGCTAGTGCCATAGTTTTTGTCACTTGGGCCATTCATTTTATGCAGTGTGTGGAATTTTGACTCTTTTTTTAAATAAATGGCTGCTCCAGCTGCTTTTGCTGCTATGTGGCCTTTCTGTGAACTGTTAAAGGTTACAGACTGACCACTCTGTTTTGGGTTTTCTCCACAGTGGTACATTTTAATGCTGCAGGTACAGTCTTGTATGGTTAATTAAATTATATTGTGACTTCTGCAGGGAGGAGGATGTAATAAACTCCTATGCAGCTATAAAACAGGTGCAAAGCTTTAAACTTTGGATCATATGCAAATAAAAAGCATATGATCCCATGTTACATAGTGTTCAATTGTGATACATCAGATTCTGTATTAGACTGTCCATATCTCCCCATGGTGTCTGTCAACATAAAAATTTTGTCTCTCCCCTTGCTCATTATATTAGTAGTAGTAGTATATAAAATGTGTAGTCCTCTTGTTTTTGAATTTCATGTGATCCATTTGAGCTGCTGAGCTCTGTTGCGCCTCCCGCTGTCACCTGACTACCTGTGTGCTCATACGTGCATGGTGTCACATGACACAGGACTGGACATTGTTGCCATTAGATGTTTCTTTACCAGCTTTATCAGCTCGTCCATGCAAGAATAACAGCTGTTCCTTTCCTGACCAGTCCAGGAGCTGTTTGTGCGTGGATGAGCATGTGTGTGAAAACTCAAGTGACTCATTGGCTCTGTAACAGTGAGGTAATTCTAAATCTGTTAGTAATGCTAAAGGGAGTCCCTGCTTGCTTTATCACTTTCTTTCTGTGCGTGTGTGAGGCTCTGTGTGTTTGTGTGTGTGTGTATTGAGTTTTTGCCTCTGCCTTCCCTGCTCTGTGTGGCTTCTCCATGGTAACAAGCTGCTAAGGAACACGGTTCCTCATTTGTTTCCCTACTATGGAGGTGAGGTGTGTGCTAAAGTAAGTACGTAGAGAAGATTGAAGCAAGGCGTCTGGACTTGTAGAGTTTTCTAGAAGACGTTTCGCTGCTCATCCAAGCAGCTTCATCAGTTCTAACTGTTTGGTGGGGAAACATGGTTTATATGTGGTTACAGACCTATGTGGGTGGGTCTGGGTAAAACTTAAAAAAACTTACAAACAATAGCACTAAATGTTTCCATACTTACCTGTGATGTTCTGGCTGACTGGGCCAGGTGTGTCTAACGACTGGCTAATGACTATGAAACTGCCGGAGGGGGACTGATTGACAGCCCTTTGTTCTTACTGTGAGTATGTGCAAACTTCCTGGGAATGGATGGAATCACTGCATTGTATGTGGTAGAAAGATGATGTCTGAGGCCACCACCTCTGTTAAGGGAAGGTTTTTCCAGCTTCCTTGACTCCTCTTTCATACCACCTTTCCTCCCTGTCTAAAATGTGAACGTTGTTGTCCTCAAAGGAGTGTCCTTTGTCTTTGAGGTGGAGGTGGACAGCTGAGTCTTGTCCTGAGGAGGTGGCTCTCCTGTGCTGAGCCATTCTTCTGTGGAGTGGTTGTTTAGTTTCTCCAATGTACAGATCAGAGCATTCCTCACTGCACTGGACTGCATATATCACATTGCTGTGTTTCTCCCTGGGAATCTTATCCTTCGGGTGAACCAGTCTCTGTCTCAGTGTTGTCATAGGTTTGAAATGGACCGGGATGTCATGGTTGTTGAAGATCCTGCGGAGTTTCTCTGATACTCCTGACACATATGGAATGGCAATGTTCTTTCTCCGCCGGTTGTTGTCCTTCTTCTTGTTGTTGGGGGGTCTTGTTTTTGTGGCTTTGATGAGTGCCCACTTCGGGTAGCCACATGTTTGCAGGGCCTTCCTGATGTGGTGTTGCTCCTTCTTCTTCCCCTCTGAGCTGGTGGGTACAGTTTGTGCTCTGTGCTGCAGGGTCCTGATGACTCCCAGTTTGTGTTCCAGTGGGTGGTGTGAATCAAACAACAGGTACTCGTACCAGCTGTTCACCTCCACCTCAAGGACAAAGGACACTCCTTTGAGGACAACAATGTTCACATTTTAGACAGGGAGGAAAGGTGGTATGAAAGAGGAGTCAAGGAAGCCATCTATGTTAAGCTGGAAAAACCTTCCCTTAACAGAGGTGGTGGCCTCAGACATCATCTTTCTACCACATACAATGCAGTGATTCCATCCATTCCCAGGAAGTTTGCACATACTCACAGTAAGAACAAAGGGCTGTCAACCAGTCCCCCTCCGGCAGTTTCATAGTCATTAGCCAGTCGTTAGACACACCTGGCCCAGTCAGCCAGAACATCACAGGTAAGTATGGAAACATTTAGTGCTATTGTTTGTAAGTTTTTTTAAGTTTTACCCAGACCCACCCACATAGGTCTGTAACCACATATAAACCATGTTTCCCCACCAAACAGTTAGAACTGATGAAGCTGCTTGGATGAGCAGCGAAACGTCTTCTAGAAAACTCTACAAGTCCAGACGCCTTGCTTCAATCTTCTCTACGTATGATGACCTGGATGACTGAGAATCTTCATCAACATGGTGCTAAAGTAAGAAAAGACAAGACTGTAGTCATGTGTTTTTGTTATTATTCTTCAGACCTGGAGTGGCCGATGCACAAAATCCCATTAATAACCTCACACACTAACTGCACTCGCATATGAACAAGTCTTTATATGACTCCTTTTATTTTCATCTTAAAATATAACATGGCTCAGTTAGATCATAGTTGGTGGGGAAAAAGATCGTGGGTTAGAATGACAGCCTGTTCTTCAGCTGGATTTCCAAGGCTCTAATGCAGGGGTTCTCAAAATTTTGATAGTGGTATGAACCCAACATTGGACTGAGGGCCGCCAAAGAAAAAAAATGAAAAAAGAAGAAAAAAAATTGCATGTGTAATAGGGGTGGAACAGTTCACTAAATCCACGGTTCTGAGGCCACAGTTTTCGGTTCGGTTTACATTGTTGAGGTTTTTTCTATTTTTAACACTCTGAAAATACCAGATGAGCATAAAATACAAACCCTATTTATCCATCATTCAACATATTTAAGAATCAGTTCAGTGTTTCCCCCATCATTATATCAGGTCAAGTCAATTTCATATAGCAACAGAAGCCATTTAAGAAAACCTTTCCTATAGAACAGGTCTACACTTTGTTCTTTTATTAAACAAAATATACAGCTCATGTTATTTAGCTTATTTGCACAGCAGCATGTCATTTCTCTGTCTGCGCACAGAGGCCCGATGTGCGTACGACACATGCACAGACACACACCGTCGGACAGAGAACGTTTGTTGCTTTGTCCACCGTTGCTGATGACATGCTAGTTGGATAGCCTGAACTCTATGACTACGCTAGGCTGAGCTAACGGTGCTGATGTCCGTGGTTTTATTTTTATTTTTGCCATTGAAATATATTATTTACATCCTGCTCTGTAAGCATTGACGGGACCTTCGGCAGCTTTGCCCACGGTTGGACGCAGAGTGGTGTGGGTCTCTCTGCTCTGACTGCAGCTGAACCTGCTGCATGAAGCCGCTGTGAGTGTTTTGAGGCGGGGGAGGAGCTCACGGCCGCTGCTTGTCGAGGACAGTAGCCTGACTGCAGAATGATTTCACGTCAGTCTCCAAAAGTCACCAGAGAGTCACTAGTTGCTTTAGATTAAAAACAGGTTTGAAAAGCCGCATGTAGCGAGAGAGACGCCAAGTTGCCAACACTCATCTATATGCTGTGGTAAAAACGCCTCCCTGTATTACTTGATGCGCATGTCCAGAACCGAACAGAAGATGTAAATAGTCTGTCTCCCTCACCTCTCTCTTTGCATCTTCCCCTTTGTTAGCCCCTGGTTGTTGTTAATGAAATGTTTGGGTCTCTGGTGATGAACTGCAGCCTGGTCCAGATGGCTCATTGTTGTATCTGCTGCCCTGCCCCTTTAATTACACACTTTGGACATTGACTAGTGTCACTACTGCTGTTTTATTGCCCGCAGTGGGCTCTCTTTGTGCCCATACATTTTCTGCTGCTGAATTTCTGACTGCATCGTGTTTATATTGTCTGGCGATAATGTGAGCAG
The DNA here is from genome assembly GCF_900634625.1 of Parambassis ranga. NCBI lineage: Eukaryota > Metazoa > Chordata > Actinopteri > Ambassidae > Parambassis > Parambassis ranga. The sequence continues at coordinate 551,361 of NC_041027.1, forward strand.
ATGTGGGGTAATGATTCTGAAAAGGATACAGCAGAGGGAGTACAGCAGTGGGTCTTCTGTCTCTCTCGTAGTTCAATCTAGGAGCAGTTCACCAAATATAAAGGGCATTGTGAAAGCCTCTTTCAGATTACATTTCTTAGTCTCAGCTTTAGTCAGCCCTAAGCCCTCTTAAATCTGTTTTTATGAGACAGTATTAATAAGATTGCCATTGTCAGATATTTAAAACGTTTTCTGTTTGGTCTGATCTTTATAAAATTGTGTATACTCATATGTGTTCCTTGGCAGAGTTGACTGCATTCTGCTGTTTGGGATACATTTGTGTTTAGGACTGCTCATATGAAATTGAGGCACCTAATTATATTTTAGTGCTTCATATCAATGTAGCTGATTTCTCACTTTCATTGTCCCCTAAGCCAGCTGTCACAGGGATCTAGAGTGTGACAGTGTACAATTTATTAGACAAAAACATTGAAATACGCCAATGTTCATATGCTTAAAACGGACGGGGCAGCCTGTTGTAGTCGAGCTGTGACAGACACTTTATTGATCCGCAAGGGGAAATTCAGGATGCAAACTTTTTCCCGTTGTCTATTTCCATAAAACGCTGCCCCAAATGACACGGTCAAAACTAAATAAATATTCAGAAAACCACCGGCCTGGAACGCTTCAATCTATCCGTCTCTAGTGGGTCGGGCTAAACCAAAGTAGTGAAAACAAGGGGGGTGTTCAAAGATAGACTGCTACCTGTGAAACGGGTGCGCCAAAAACACACCCCCATTAGAACTTGGTACATTCCTCCTGATTAAAATTACGCTACAAAAAGAACACGTTCTGGTTGAGCCAGAACGTGTCAACCAATAAATCGACCAGTTGACTGGGAGATTACAGCCCTAGAAAATACAGAGTGAAAGCAAACGGGGAAATGAAGAGTGCTGTATGAACTTTAAATCTTCATTATGGATTTCTGACAGACAGACTTGTTAGTCCATAATTTGAATGAGTACTATTTTTATTTATTTTATTTACTTTTTGTTCAACTGTGTTCATTATACAAGGTCCAAATTCATTTTAGGATGATATGTCATTATTAAGCCTGTTCATATGTACAAAATGTACTAATGCATACAAAAATATATGGATTAAGTGTGATGCGGTGCACCTCAATTTTGTGCAACCAGTGCAAAAAGTTAGTCTAGAGCCCTGTAGATATGAATGTACAGATTTAAAACTAAGAGTGTAGGAAAATAAATAAAATGTTTTGAATCCAAGTTGTGGTCTGTGTGAAGGGAAAATACTGTATGTGTTCCCCGGATGAGAAAGCGCTATGTGTTTGGGTATGGGAGGTGTCAAGAGAGAATAGGGAAGGGTGTGAGTGAGCATGCTCTGTTTGGCTTGACATTGGATGCTGGCTTAGTTTAGCTCTCTGTCTCTGTCACAGCCAGCAGCAGTGACACCTATTACACTCCAGGGGACCAAAGATCAGAGGAGGAAAAAGTCGGCAGGAGAAAGCACGAGAGTGATTAAAATTGGGACTTTTCCTTCATTCCATCCACCACCAGTCTTCCTCACTCGGGAATCCAAGAAAGGGCAGCTTTGTCTTTTGATCAATAAAGGATTATTCTTTGAGTAACTTGCATACACCACAGAGGATTTGTTTTTCATCAAAACCAACCTTTTACTTGGCTGTTTACTTTTTGTTACAGAAGTACAATTTTGTAAAATTAATTTGGAAGAGGACAACAGAGTTGCAAAAAGGATAATTATCCAGTGTGGCGAAAATCTTATGGGATGTCAGAGGCTTTTTTTACTTGCCGATTCCAGTAACGGAAGGACTACATTGTGTGAGATTTTGCAGTTTTTTCATATTAGCACAGGGTCCTTTCTTCTTGTCCTGTCCCCTTTTCTGGCACTTCTTTTTTTAGCTATTAAGGATCTGTTCGCCCTTGCCTGTACACAGCCCTCATTCTTTCATTAGAGCTTGCTCTGCACCCTCATGAGCGTATGCTTCCTAAATGGGGTACCAGGAGGAAGAAATATGATCCTCTGTTTTGTGGTGTGTTTAGGGCAGCAGCAACAGTGTGTGGTTTCCATGGAAAAGGCGAGCGGAATATGGCACAGAAGGGCTGCATAAATGCTCTACCTCTATGTCTGTGGTCCAAGTGAAATCGAAGCTGGCTAGTGTAGCACTGCAGGCTCCACCCTGGAACTCCTTGTTCCGACTCTTCTCATGTGTAGCCACAAGGACCGTCCACAAGCTTAAAGGTGATTAAGCCCCCCCCCCCAATTACCTCTGTGTGTTTTCTGAAGCTGTCCTTGTAGCCAAGGTGCTGTTATATATATATAAAAATTCCTGCACTCCTTCCAGCAGTATGTCAGGTTGATAAATTGATACATTGAGCACTGGAAGCTTGGCACAAAAAGTGTGTGCTCTGTATGTTGTGACAGAATGTGTGCTGAATAGCTTGTGTGTGGGTGAGTACAGAAGAATCTTTAAGCGGACGCTGCCTGTGTGCATTGTTGAGTTAGTTCAGTTACACTGAATATAGTGTGTATGAAAACTGTACAATGTGTGATGGAGAAAAGATTGGGCCATGAGTTGAGAACAAAGAATGACATTTGTGTTGAAGCCCAGCTTGTTTTCTGCCTCCCCCTCTACTCATGTTCTGTTCATCTTTTTCAAGTTGATGTCCCTGGATTTTTCCATATCCGCTTTCTATGTCTTTATCTTGTCCCCCAGTTGTTTGACTAGCTACTTGAGTCATTATATTTTGAGTTTTGTATGCTTAACTCTTCCTGGTTTCAGTGCATAATTATCAGCCTCTGCATTTCTCAATGTTTCCTTGTTTTTGTAGCCATTTTCTCTCTTTGTTTTACCTAATTTATCTCTATGCGCAGTAGTCTGTTTTTGTAGTCGGTGAATGTATGTGTTTATGTTTTGTCTCATGCAAGTTGGCGCATGCTGCAGCTTCACTGGTGGCTTATAGTCATTGTTGTTACCACGATGAATGCCCACAAACTTTTACAAAGGATTTTATATTGGTGTTTTTCCGAGACAGAAAACCGACTTAGAACTCTTGTTATATGTTGGTTGTGATGGATGAAAATTGGACTGTAATGGTTTGATAAGCAGAATGTAGATGCATCAATATTGAGCTTGCTTTACAGGGCTCTAGAGTGCGACCATTTTGGGCGCACATTGCGACCTAATTTCTCAAACGTGCAACCAAAAAATATCAGAGGTCGCACTGGTACGACCAGCTGTAAGAGGGAGATACGTTCTCCGCGACTCTCAAAAGTCTCCAGCAACAGACACACATCGGGCCCATATCGTGGTCTCAACCAATCAGAGACGGTGAAGGGCGGGACCTCCGTGTGTGTGTCTTTGAAAACGTGTCTACTGCGGTCAGCAGAGACTGAAAATTTAGAAGAACGCGGACATATGCTGCGCAGAGCTGATGCTGTGTGATAAAGCTTGTTCCATACTGCACGAGAACAGAGAGATCTGTTCATGTTACCAAAGTGACGAGAACAAAGTCCGTTTCGGCCCGGACTTTTTAAAACGTGTGTGCAGAACTTATACGGCCCTCTCACTGTAGCGCGCAGCGCGCGCACACAAAGACAGACAGGGTTTAAAGACGTTTCTCTGCAGAACAGCAGAAACCGCAGTTTAAGTGAACATGTGCGGAGGAGGAAGAGTTGTTGCTACTATGCGGGTTTTGCTAATTTGCTGTTGACCTGAATGAGTGACGATAACGATCCGGTAATGTTCGAAGAAGGGGGGCGTGACGTGCGCGTAGCTTTATAACAGACTGAACAGCAGGTCTGAGGACAGTGTTATCTGACCTGTGTGGTTCATCCATGAAGGCTGAGTCACTGACTGACAGCAGTCAGCTGGTTTAAGGAGTTATAGTACATGGTTACATGACGAACGCCCATTTAAAAAGTATTGTTATTATCCTGCTATAGCGAACCATTGTCTGCCAGTATGATGTCTGCATACAGCCGCTAAATCTGTAACAGACAGAATGAAAAGTCTGTCAGCTGGAGCTCAACTTTAGAAAGAGAGGAGACACAGGAGAAACTGAGGAAGAGAGGTGAGGAAGATGAGAGAAGAGATACTGTAGCTGCAATAGAAACGTGTTGAAGAAAACAATATATATATATATATATATATATATCAATCACAACTATTAAATAAATAAAGGTGTATATAATTTAAATAATTTTTAATTCCCATTGCCAGATAGATAAGTGAGGAGTGACTGCCAGAAAATACAGAGAGAACGCAAACAGGGAACTGAAGAGTGCTGTAACTTTGAATCTTCATGATGGATTTCTGACAGGCAGACTTGTTGGCTAGTTTGTCCATAATTTGAATAAGTACTATCGGTACATGTATTTATTTATTTTTATTTACCTGTGTTCATTAAACAAGGTCCAAAGTCAGTTTAGGATGATATGTGATTATTAAGCCCGTTCATATTTCCTAGACATCAATTTTTGGACCTCAGTATTTCTAAAACTTTGGCTACAGCCCTGCGAGGCCGTCAGGTAAACAGTGGATGTAGCTGCAGATGATGAGAGAAGATGAAAAGAACTTCTGCGTTAGGATAGGTGTCAAGTTAAGGCCTGATCCATAAAATATATGGACAGCATTTAAAAAACAAACTGCTGTGTGATGCGGTGCACCTAACTTTTGTGCCGGTGCACCCAAGAAAAAAAGGTTAGGCGCACCGGTGCAACCAGTGCAAAAAGTTAGTCTAGAGCCCTGCTTTAACAGCAGGATGAATGCTGTAATTTGTTTCATTAGTCTGACGGTGGCTATGTTTACTTGCACCTAGGGGTGGGCGATATGGCAAAAATTTTATATCACGATTCTTTAATGATAAAATCACGATCTCGATTTTATCACGATTTGTTTTTACATTGACACTAATTTGCATGTTTCTGTGTAAA